>NC_092227.1:59813618-59876118 GCF_036320965.1 Panulirus ornatus | reverse complement strand
TATGAAGAAGAAAGAAGAAAAAGAGTAAAGGCCTTTCATGACGTCAGAAGCTGTTTAACATTTCCATGTTCCTGCCAAGATCAAGGGAAATGTTTCTTTACATCCAAACTCCAAGTTCAGATCAAAAGGCTTCCACTAGACGAGTTATCCATTTTGATTTAACGCTCTCCAGCCGCCCGCCCCCTGTACCTTAGGGACGGACGATAAATCTAGATTCTTTCGTATCCTAAAATATGATATTGTTAGCCTGGTGTGATGCGTCGGTCTCTCCCTTGCTTCCTTACGTTCCTTGACGTATCATCAGATGCGTCGTCTTACGTTATGTGTATATATATATATATATATATATATATATATATATATATATATATATATATGTGTGTGTGTGTGTGTGTGTTTATATGTGATTACAATTTGTGTGTCACAAGAAATGAGCTTTACACTCGTGTTGCACCGTCTCTTGATATTCTGTTTATGTACCACATCATTGATATTATGTTTCTACACACACACACACACACACACACACACACACACACACACACACACACACACCCTCCTGAGCCAGATGTGTGTATGTGCCAGAATAAGAAATGTGTATTTTGTGGATCTTTCGTCAGCAAAAGATCTCGCAGATAGTGATTGATTATCTGATTATAATTGGTTGATCGATCAGGTCACCTGAGGGCTGGTTAATCAGCTGATATCCGGTAGGAGGAGAGCATAGTACTAGATATGGTAAGGTCATATGCTGCCTGACGTCCACTGAGGGAACATCCTGGAATCATTAAGGTCGCTGGGTGACTAATGGACTCAGAAGCCATGTATTACGTTGATCTGGTGATTGCATTTCCCAGCTATTTGACGGGTAGATAGATTCAAAGTTTAATACAGTTGTCATAAGTCTACACGAACTGAATACATTCAGTCGCAAAAACAGCGTTCTACAAGATCCAGTGGGCTTATTGCTTCATTAGATGTGCCAAGCCTTTTCGCCATTGTCTTCATCGAGCTTGCCATCAAGATGATGTGTGACAACTTCTACATTCACCCAGCACTTCAACAACATTCCCAACAATATCATGGAGAAGTTCCATTGTGGCTGCACTACATAAGCCCCGTGTTGGCACATTGATGGATGCCTGTTCCTCCAGGTGGATGGTGTAGCGATGTGTAGTCTCGCCGACTCCTACGTGTACCCCCTTGAAAATTTTATCCTTCAAGACCCTTTCTCTCCGTCCATCCCCCTGTACCCACTGCCCAGACGACATCCATGTGATGTATCGAAGACAGTATCATTCGTCTCAAGATTACTCATGAGTACTATTTGATCTTGAAATTCACTAGCGAACTTATGTTGCGAAAGCCGTCTCTTTCCTAGAGGGTCTGGTTGACGGTCTTTCAGCCCAGTAAATCATTTCTGTCTAAACTGAGAATGAAATGCGGATCTTGGACCCCGTGCCATCAGGGAACGTCCTCAGATAAAAGACTGCTGTCAACAAAACCTTTCTTCATCGAGCTTACAAGATACCCTCCAGCTGAGTCGTATTTCACAAGCAAACCCATCGCTGGAAACAAACCTCCTCATCAACAGTGGATTCTATAACAGTGGTCTGTTGATACACAGATTATTCGTCTTTTCCTGGACAACATCAAATGACTCTTTTGATACAAACAGCCCACAGGAACAACGCCCAAGATCTGTTATACCAGGCGTCCTCAGCTTACAGAGTAGATGAAAGACATACTTCCACAGCATCGTTCACAACAGCACCAAATACACACACAGTAACTAATGACCAACTCACACTCGTTACCAGGCTCTTATGAACCTGAGGACTTAGAAATTCCGTCACGGCCATCAACCTCAACACAACCAGAATGCTCTCTACAGCTCTCACTTAGTTTATGAATTCATCTGTTAAGAAGGAGGTTGTAAAATCCCCAATAACATGAACTGTGTGGGAGCCATGACCACCACCGTCCAACACAGCGTACCCAAGTTACACCCGGGAAAAAAAACCCACAGGGTATGAGCCGAACAAGACAGCAGATGGTAGACTCAATAGAGATGCATAGACACGTTAAAGATACCAGGCATCGTCACATTACAGACGCTTTCCTTCCCAGCGACAAGCGATCATGCATTATCCTGCACGGGACAAGATCGCTCTCACGTACCTTCTACAACCTATACCAGAGACCGGAACTTCAACTGGTTGGTGGAATTCTCCACGGTACCGTCCAGTGAGCCGCGTTCCCTTGCACGTCCGTCACCTTGATTGAGGGTACTCTTTGCGCTCGCCACGGTCCTCGCCTCTCTCTCTCTCTCTCTCTCTCTCTCTCTCTCTCTCTCTCTCTCTCTCTCTCTCTCTCTCTCTCATACAAGTAAGCCGCTCAGGTCTTAGGCTGATTGGCTTGAAATATATATATATATATATATATATATATATATATATATATATATATATATATATATATATATATATATATATATATATTTATATATATATTATTGAGGTTTGGAGCAGTTCAATACGTTTTACGCAACAGGCACGTCCTCCTAAGTCCCCACAACGCTACAGTTACAGGTGGGCCGACTTGAGCCAGTAATGGCTAGAACGGACTGTCATTGACAGCGAAGACGAAAACCGTGCCAGGCTATGTTCTTGAAACACACACACACACACACACACACACACACACACACACACACACACACACACACACACACACACACAGGCTGACTCATTTCTGAAGATGCGATAAAGTTGTGGAGTGAAACGTTGACAACACAAGAAAGTCCATCACTAAAATATTTAATGACTGACTTTCTTGTGTAATAGTGTTCTGTGTTTTTCCTCTACTGTAAGTTGTGTATTTTTATGTTTCCATATGTTGTGTTTAGATTGTGCTACCCTTCATGAGACTGATAATATGTTTAGTGTTTCCCTTACTCCTATGTGTTATGTGCTGTGTTTTTCCGAGTGTTTCTATATTTTGTTTCCATTTTACATTTCTTATCCAAGTTTTGCGAAG
Source organism: Panulirus ornatus (assembly GCF_036320965.1). Taxonomy (NCBI): domain Eukaryota; kingdom Metazoa; phylum Arthropoda; class Malacostraca; order Decapoda; family Palinuridae; genus Panulirus; species Panulirus ornatus. The sequence goes on along the minus strand of NC_092227.1, from coordinate 59,873,079 downwards.
CAGTTTTTTCTCCCTTTTTTTCCGTCTTGAACGTAAAGTTGCCTCTGTGAAGGCGAGAGATTGCATGTATTAAATGATGGACTACGGACAACTGTTGCTTGAGCATCCATCAAATGATAGAGTAAAACTGAGATGATTAGAGAACATAAGAAAGAAAATCAGTAACTCTAAATAGGCTGTCGTATTCAATTCTATATGCACTACAGAAAACCCGCTCCCAGCGTATATATAAATATAAATTCATATTCCTTTTCTTTCATACTATTCGCCATTTCCCGCGTTAGCAAGGTAGCGTTAAGAACAGAGGACTGGGCCTCTGAGGGAATATCCTCACCTGGCCTCGTTCTCTGTTCCATCTTTTGGAAAATTAAAAAAAAAAACGAGAGGGGAGGATTTCCAGCTCCCCGCTCCTCCCCTTTTAGTCGCCTTCTTCGACACGCAGGGAATACGTGGGAAGTATTCTTTCTCCCCTATCCCTAGGGATATATATATATATATATATATATATATATATATATATATATATATATATATATATATATATATATATAAGGTAGGGAGGAATCTTTCTTTTACACATGTCTAAATGTATATTCATATATTCGCAGTTGGGTTTTCATACATATCTACCTTTGTCAAGTAATACTCCAGTGTTGATGTTGAATAATCTGTGTACTTGAGTTTCGTGATATCGTTTGGGTCTTCAGTAAAGACCATTTTCTCGTAATGGTCATTGATTTTGCAAGATGCATCCGTTGTTATTCCCCGCTGCGTCGATGGCTCTCACAATGTAGAACGCTCGGGGAAAGTATGATCGACGGAATTGCTCAATTCATGCGAGGGGAATTTGTAGTTGGGACTCACTTTTCCTGCCTCTCGTGCAGCACTTTATTGCTGGGGGAAGAGGATGGCTGGCTGCTGGGAAGGTAAAAGGGGCTAGGAGCAGTAGTATGTCTACCCCTGCGGGAAAGACAGTCTTTGTTTTATCTTGACTTCATTCTTTCCGAGAAATTGACTTTCAATCTATTTTTTCTTTCTTTCTTTCGTTTTATCCCTTGGTATCAACATGAAAACTGCCCGGCATGTGATCTGATCTTATTCAGTGATCTTCATCAGTATTTTTTTTTCAGTCATGTTTGATGGAGTCTTAAGAGGTCAGCGGTCATACATTATAATGTATATGGCTCAATAGAGGGAGAGAGATATTCCCTCGTGAAAGTGAACATTTCCGTGCATTGTTATCATAATCATTATTAGTTGTAATTATTTTTATTATTATTATTATTATCATCATTATTGTTAGTAATTATAACAATTATGATAATATTAGTAGTGGTGGTAGGAGTATTAGCATTATTATCATCATTTTATCATTACTATTATAATAATAATTATTATTGTAATAATGATTATGATAATAAAAATGATAATGATAATTATTACTATTATTAATACATCTAATATAGTTTTCATGATTAATTTTGTTGTTTTTGTCGTTATTTTCGTTAGGGAAGGACAGATTAATTAAGGCTTGATGTCACGTGATAGGCTAAGCTCTCAGTTGAGGAGAAATCTCATAAGAGGCGGCGTATGCGAGTTGATCATGCTTCAGCTGTTTTGCTGCTCATGATCTAGAGGAGAAACTTGTCCATTCTACTCACCCGGTCAAGCATGTCGGAGCTGGCTAATCCATAGCAGGTGATGTCCACCTCGCTGCCCGTTTCATGGCACTCACATGGCCAAATGGCGTCTGGGTCCACACACGCGCCTTCCCTCGTCTCATCCTGCCCCCAAGAATGGGGCTCCTGGACTTCCTCGCCCTCCCTGGTGACTGGCAGCTCTCCATATTGAGGCAGCGAGGCTGATGACCCAGATCCCTCGGGCATCACGGCCCGCGCTGCAGCCAGGCCTGGCTCTGCTGTTGTCTCTGGCCACCGCCTCCCAAGATTCCACCTTGCCATTCCATATCTGGTCCTCCGGAATGGTGGTGTTGGCACCTTTATTTCCCTCCTCATCGTGCGCTCTCCTCCAACCCCAGTTCCATTTCCCTCTTGCCCATACGTACCCTGGGGTATTAGTGGCGCCTTTGTATTTCGGTTCTCCATCCACTGCCTTCGTCCTCGAGCTGCCGTACTCCACAGGTTCTGTGGGTATTGATCCTCTTGCTTGACCACGTCTCGCGAGACCTCTCGACGACGTGCTCCTCATAGTGGCCACTGCCGCCCACAGTATAAGGAATCGTTGCATTCCCTTCATCTGGAAGTACGTCAGTGTTAGTGTATGTATATATATATATATATATATATATATATATATATATATATATATATATATATATATATATATATATATATGATAATGATAATACAAAGAGTGTGGTTAAGAGAGCAGAAGAGGGTGTGTTGACATGGTTTGGACACATGGAGAGAACGAGTGAGGAAATATTGATAAAGAGGATATATGTGCTAGAGGTGGAGGGAACGAGGAGAAGCGGGACACCAAATTTAAGGTGGGAGAATGGAGTGGAAAAGATTTTGAGTGATCGGGGCCTGAACGTACAGGAAGGTGAAAGGTATGCAAGGAAAAGAGTTATTTGGAACAGTGTGGTATACCGGGGTCGACGTGCTGCCAATGGACTGAACCAGGGCATGTGAAGCGTCTGGGGTAAACCATGGAAAGTTCTGTGGGGCCTGGATGTGGAAAGCGAGCTGTGGTTTCGTCGCATTACACATGACAGCGAGAGACTGAGTGTGAACGAATGTGGCCTTTTTGTCCTTTCCTGGCGCTACCTCGCTGATGGGAGGAGGGAGGGTAAGGGGACGCTATTTCCTGTGTGGCGGGGGTAACGACAGGAATGGATGAAGGCAGAAGATATGAACATGTACATGTGTATATATGTATGTGTCTGCGTATATATATATATATATATGTGTGTGTGTGTGTGTGTGTGTGTGTGTGTGTGTGTGTGTGTGTGTGTGTGTGCTCCTTTTGCTTTCTTCCTGGTAGTTAAAACACTTCACATCCTCCAAGATCTTTTTCTCTTCAAACTCAAACCCATGCTAACCTGTCCCTCTGCCCTGCTAAACTTAATAACCTTACTTTGCTCTTAACGCTGAACCTTTCACATACTCTCCCAAATCCAGAAACCCTCAACACCGTGTCATCAGCAAACAGTAGCTGACTCCCTTCGCCAGTGCCTTCACCCTTGACGGACTGCAGACCTACCCGTCTCCCCAAAACCCAAACGTTCAGATTCCGTAATCGCCCCATCCGTAAACAGTTTCAACAGCCATGGTGACATCACGCACCCTTACAGCAGACTTACCTTCTCATAGAACCACTCACCCTCCTCTCTACCTACTCGCACACACGCCTCACTCCCTTGATAAAACGCTCCTCAGTGCATCTTTATGGTTTCTCCTGATCCATAAATGCCACATATAAACACTTCTCTTCTTAGTATTTCTGACACACATTCCCCAAAGCAAATACCTGATCCACACAACGTTTATGACTCCTGACACCATATTGGTCCTCCCAGATTTGGTACTCTGTCCATATCCCCCGCCCTTCCAGTCACAGCTTTCCCATATCACTTAACAGGTATACTCAACAATATTATACCTGTGTAATTCGAACATATCCCTTTACCCCCCTTCCCTTTACACAGTGGCATTATACATGCATTCCTCTAATCCTCAGGTACCTCACCGTGAGTTATACATGCATTGCAAATCCTATCTATTCTATTAACAACACACTTACCCTGTTTCTATTTATCTATCTATCTATCTACCTATCTATCTATCCATATATCTATCTATCTATCTATCTATCTATATATATATATATATATATATATATATATATATATATATATATATATATATTTTTTTTTTTTTTTTCTTTTAAACTATTCGCCATTTCCCGCGTTAGCGAGGTAGCGCTAAGAACAGAGGATTGGGCCTTTTTTGGAATATCCTCACCTGGCCCCCTCTGTTCCTTCTTTTGGAAAATTTAAAAAAAACACGAGAGGGGAGGATTTCCAGCCCCCCGCTCCCTCCCCTTTTACTCGCCTTCTACGACACGCAGGGAATACGTGGGAAGTATTCTTAATCCCCTATCCCCAGGGGTATATATATATATATTTATATATATATATATATATATATATATATATATATATATATATATATATATATATATATATATATATATATATATTTATATATATATATATATATATATATATATATATATATATATATATATATATATATATATATATATATATATATATATATATATATATATTGGAAGGATCACAATTTTGCGCGGGATCAAGTATATTCCTATGAGTCCACAGGGAAAATGAAACACGATAAGTTCGCAAGTGCACTTTCGTGTATTGATATATATATATATATATATATATATATATATATATATATATATATATATATATATATATATATATATAATATATATATATATATATATATATATATATATATATATATATATATATATATATATATATATATATATATATATATATATAAAACCGCGAACCTCCCCGGACAATCTCTATTTACGAGGTTAACACGCCACTCGTATATCTTTGGTAACCAGACCTGAAAGCTAAGGTGGTAATGATAGAACTGAGCTGAAGCTTACACGATAGCTTTCGAGACTTAACTTTTTATATATAGTAAAGGCGTGGCGCGGGCAGAAGCCTGAGCGACCAACCCAGTAAAGGATAAATAGAGTACAATAATCAATAATGAACGATGATCAAAACACCTCAGGTGGTGTCAGACTTGACTCGTAAAGATGGAATAGTTGTAGGGAAAAGAAAAGATGACAGACGGAAAAGAATTCCCGCAGCTTCTCTTTTCGAGGAAAGACTCGGGTATCATAAGAGTCAATCCTCGTGTGGCGGGTTCCCTTACAGAGTGTGTGAAGAGCAGCAGTCATGCGGGTCCCACGGGTCTAAGTCACAGTGGCAGGAACACATGGAGACAGTTGAGGACAGGAGTGGCTGGAATACACGCAGACAGTTGACGACAGGAGTGGCTGGAATACACGCCGACAGTTGAGGACAGGAGTGGCTGGAATACAAGCAGACAGTTGAGGACAGGAGTGGCTAGAATACACGTAGACAGTTGAGGACAGGAGTGGCTGGAATACAAGCAGACAGTTGAGGACAGGAGTGGCTGGAATACACGTAGACAGTTGAGGACAGGAGTGGCTGGAATACACACAGACAGTTGAGGACAGGAGTGGCTGGAATACACGTAGACAGTTGAGGACAGGAGTGGCTGGAATACACGTAGACAGTTGAGGACAGGAGTGGCTGGAATACAAGCAGACAGTTGAGGACAGGAGTGGCTGGAATACACGTAGACAGTTGAGGACAGGAGTGGCTGGAATACAAGCAGACAGTTGAGGACAGGAGTGGCTGGAATGATTCCAGTAGAACAAGGTGTAGGGTGACAGCATCACTGCAAACGGAGAGGGGGAAAGATGGAGAATGTTGCAGATGGAAAGTTGATAAGGCGGAAGGCTTTTAGATTCCACTCTGGCCAAGAGACAGGTTGATGTAGAGACATCCCAGCAATATGAGAGCAGTACTCGATACTGGGGCGAAGAGTTATGGAATAGCTGCGCACAAGAGGAATAGTTACGGCTTCTACAAAGCTCTCCCAGCATTTGGGAAACGGGTCTTGTTATGTTTGATATGTGGGGGTGTCCAAGCTAGAGTGGGGGATGTGGTTATGCCTAACATGTTAATGTTATTGCTAGATTGAATTGCAATTTTTTTTTGAAGTTAAAATGTGGGAAACGAGCAGGGTTTAGCAAGAGAAATAGGATACAGTTGATTTCTTTTTTTTCTCTGTTGAATAAAAGCTATAGATCCTGGATTCGAACTCCCTGTTTTTCATTCTGACGTACGACCATTCAGAATCCATCTCACTCTTACGTAACAAGTGGCCACCAGTCAGAGATCATCGCACGAAAGTAACTCCTCCCTCCCTTAGCAGCTAGCTACGTGTACCATGGGCTGGCGAGTTTTAGACTGGATCAAAAAAGTGGTAAGACGTGATTTGCGGGCTGTTGCTGCCTGAGACATTGTTGCTAAGCTGCGATGTTGACCTTGAAAAAAGAAGCGACATCCAGCGCCCTTCTGTAGTCGACGTCTACCGTGCTATATCAGCTCCTATACACCACCAGTAGTGGTCTCACGCGCGCATTGGCCTCAGCCTATACCCGCAGGTGCAACATGTCAATAGATTCATCATCGCGCGCACTCAACACTTTCAGCGTCCATCAGCGTAACGCCGATCTGGTGAAAGTTCTTAGAACTTATGACAGGTTATATCATCATCCATCTGCCTGCCTCACCTCACTTACGAGTTGTCGGGGTAATTCGACTCTTTATATATATATATATATATATATATATGTATATGAATAGTGGTTCCAACAATGTTGTATGGTTGCGAGGCGTGGACTATGGATAGAGTTGTGCGCAGGAGGGTGGATGTGCTGGAAATGAGATGTTTGAGGACAATGTGTGGTGTGAGGTGGTTTGATCGAGTGAGTAACGTAAGGGTAAGAGAGATGTGTGGAAATAAAAAGAGCGTGGTTGAGAGAGCAGAAGAGGGTGTTTTGAAGTGGTTTGGGCACATGGAGAGAATGAGTGAGGAAAGATTGACCAAGAGGATATATGTGTCGGAGGTGGAGGGAACGAGGAGAAGAGGGAGACCAAATTGGAGGTGGAAAGATGGAGTGAAAAAGATTTTGTGTGATCGGGGCCTGAACATGCAGGAGGGTGAAAGGAGGGCAAGGAATAGAGTGAATTGGAGCGATGTGGTATACCGGGGTTGACGTGCTGTCAGTGGATTGAATCAAGGCATGTGAAGCGTCTGGGGTAAACCATGGAAAGCTGTGTAGGTATGTATATTTGCGTGTGTGGACGTATGTATATACATGTGTATGGGGGGGGGTTGGGCCATTTCTTTCGTCTGTTTCCTTGCGCTACCTCGCAAACGCGGGAGACAGCGACAAAGTATAATAAAAAAAAAAATAATATATATATATGTATATATATATATATATATATGTATATATATATATATATATATATATATATATATATATATATATATATATATTATTTATTATTTATATATTTAGTCATATTTATAATACTTTGTCGCTGTCTCCCGCGTTAGCGAGGTAACGCAAGAAAACAGACGAAGGAATGGCCCAACCCACGCACATACAAATGTATATACATACACGTCCACACACGCACATATACATACATATACATTTCAACGTATATATATATATATATATATATATATATATATATATATATATATATATATATATATATATATATATATATATCCCTGGGGATAGACGAGAAAGAATACTTCCCACGCATTCCTCACGTGTCGTAGAAGGCGACTAAAGGGGACGGGAGCGGGGGGCCAGAAACCCTCCCCTCCTTGTATTTTAACTTTCTAAAAGGGGAAACAGAAGAAGGAATAACGCGGAGAGTGCTCATCCTCCTCGAAGGCTCAGATTGGGGTGTCTAAATGTGTGTGGATGTAACCAAGATGAGAAAAAAGGAGAGATAGGTAGTATGTTTGAGGAAAGAAACCTGGATGTTTTGGCTCTGACTGAAACGAAGCTCAAAGGAAAAGGGGAAGAGTGGTTTGGGAATGTCTTGGGAATAAAGTCAGGGGATAGTGAGAGGACAAGAGCAAGGGAAGGAGTAGCAGTACTCCTGAAACAGGAGTTGTGGGAGTATGTGATAGAATGTAAGAAAGTAAATTCCAGATTGATATGGGTAAAACTGAAAGTTGATGGAGAGAGATGGGTGATTATTGGTGCACATGCACCTTGGCATGAGAAGAAAGATCATGAGAGGCAAGTGTTTTGGGAGCAGCTGAATGAGTGTGTTAGTGGTTTTGATGCACAAGACCGGGTTATAGTGATGGATGATTTGAATGCAAAGGTGAGTAATGTGGCAGTTGAGGGAATAATTGGTATACATGGAGTGTTCAGTGTTGTAAATGGAAATGGTGAAGAGCTTGTAGATTTATGTGCTGAAAAAGGACTGGTTTTTGAGAATACCTAGTTTAAAGAAAGAGATATACATAAGTATACGTATGTAAGTAGGAGAGATGGCCAGAGAGCGTTATTGGATTACGTGTTAATTGATAGGCGCGCGAAAGAGAGACTTTTGGATGTTAATGTGCTGAGAGGTGCAACTGGAGGGATGTCTGATCATTATCTTGTGGAGGCTGGGGTGAAGATTTGTAGGGGTTTTCAAAAAAGAAGAGAGGTGTTGGGTGAAGAGAGTGGTGAGAGTAAGGGAGCTTGGGAAGGAGACTTGTGTGAGGAAGTACCAGGAGAGACTGAGTACAGAATGGAAAAAGGTGAGAACAAAGGAGGTAAGGGGAGTGGGGGAGGAATGGGATGTATTTAGGGAAGCAGTGATGGCTTGCGCAAAAGATGCTTGTGGCATGGGAAGCGTGGGAGGGAGGCAGATTAGAAAGGCTAGTGAGTGGTGGGATGAAGAAGTAAGATTATAAGTGAAAGAGAAGAGAGAGGCATTTGGACGATTTTTGCAGGGAAATAATGCAAATGAGTGGGAGATGTATAAAAGAAAGAGGCAGGAGGTCAAGAGAAAGGTGCAAGAGGTGAAAAAAGGGCAAATGATAGTTGGGGTGAGAGAGTATCATTAAATTCTAGGGGGAATAAAAGGATGTTTTGGAAGGAGGTAAATAAAGTGCGTAAGACAAGGGAACAAATGTGAACTTCAGTGAAGGGAACAAATGGGGAGGTGATAACAAGTAGTAGTGATGTGAGAAGGAGATGGAGTGAGTATTTTGAAGGTTTGTTGAATGTGTTTGATGATAGAGTGGCAGATGTAAGGTGTTTTGGTCGAGGTGGTGTGCAGAGTGAGAGGGTTAGGGAAAATGATTTGGTAAACAGAGAAGAGGTAGTAAAAGCTTTGCGGAAGATGAAAGCCGGTAAGGCTGCATGTTTGGATGGTATTGCAGTGGAATTTATTGAAAAAGGGGTGAATGTATTGTTGACTGGTTGGTAAGGTTATTTAATGTATGTATGATTCATGGTGAGGTGTCTGAGGATTGGCGGAATGCTTGCATAGTGCCATTGTACAAAGGCAAAGGGGATAAGAGTGAGTGCTCAAATTACAGAGGTATAAGTTTGTTGAGTATTCCTGGTAAATTATATGGGAGGGTATTGATTGAGAGGGTGAAGGCATGTACAGAGCATCAGATTGGGGAAGAGCAGTGTGGTTTCAGAAGTGGTAGAGGATGTGTGGATCAGGTGTTTGCTTTGAAGAATGTATGTGAGAAATACTTAGAAAACCAAATGGATTTGTATGTAGCATTTATGGATCTGGAGAAGGCAGAAAACCAAATGGATTTGTATGTAGCATTTATGGATCTGGAGAAGGCATATGACAGAGTTGATAGAGATGCTCTGTGGAAGGTATTAAGAATATATGGTGTGGGAGGCAAGTTGTTAGAAGCAGTGAAAAGTTTTTATCGAGGATGTAAGGCATGTGTACGTGTAAGAAGAGAGGAAAGTGAATGGTTCTCAGTGAATGTAGGTTTGCGGCAGGGGTGTGTGATGTCTCCATGGTTGTTTAATTTGTTTATGGATGGGGTTGTTAGGGAGGTGAATGCAAGGGTTTTTGGAAACAGGGGCAAGTATGCAGTCTGTTATGGATGAGAGAGCTTGGGAAGTGAGTCAGTTGTTGTTCGCTGATGATACAGCGCTGGTGGCTGAGTCATGTGAGAAACTGCAGAAGCTGGTGACTGAGTTTGGTAAAGTGTGTGAAAGAAGAAAGTTAAGAGTAAATGTGAATAAGAGCAAGGTTATTAGGTACAGTAGGGTTGGGGGTCAAGTAAATTGGGAGGTAAGTTTGAATGGAGAAAAACTGGAGGAAGTAAAGTGTTTTAGATATCTGGGAGTGGATCTGGCAGCGGATGGAACCATGGAAGCGGAAGTGAATCATAGGGTGGGGGAGTGGGCGAAAATTCTGGGAGCCTTGAAGAATGTGTGGAAGTCGAGAACATTATCTCGGAAAGGAAAAATGGGTATGTTTGAAGGAATAGTGGTTCCAACAATGTTGTATGGTTGCGAGGCATGTGCTATGGATAGAGTTGTGCGGAGGAGGGTGGATGTGTTGGAAATGAGATGTTTGAGGACAATATGTGGTGTGAGGTGGTTTGATCGTGTAAGTAATGTAAGGGTAAGAGAGATGTGTGGAAATAAAAAGAGTGTGATTGAGAGAGCAGAAGAGGGTGTTTTGAAATGGTTTGGTCACATGGAGAGAATGAATAAGGAAAGATTGACCAAGAGGATATATGTGTCGGAGGTGGAGGGAACGAGGAGAAGTGGGAGACTAAATTGGAGGTGGAAAGATAGAATGAAAAAGATTTTGAGTGATCGGGGCCTGAACATGCAGGAGGGTGAAAGGCGTGCATGGAATAGAGTGCATTGGAAGGATGTGATATACCGGGGTTGACGTGCTGTCATTGGATTGAACCAGGTCTTGTGAAGCGTCTGGTGTAAACCATGGAAAGTTCTGTAGAGCCTGAATGTGGAAAGGGAGCTATGGTTTCGGTGCATTATTACATGACAGCTAGAGACTGAGTTTGAACGAATGTGGCCTTGTTTTCTTTTCCTAGCGCTACCTCGCGCACATGAGGGGGGAGGGGGTTGTTATTTCATGTGTGGCGAGGTGGCGATAGAAATGAATAAAGGCAGACAGTATGAATTATGTACATGTGTATATATGTGTATGTCTGTGTGTGTGTATATATATGTATACGTTGAGATGTATAGGTATGTATATTTGCGTGTGTGGACGTGTATGTATATACATGTGTATGTGGGTAGGTTGCGCCATTCTTTCGTCTGTTTCTTGCGCTACCTCGCTAACGCGGGAGACAGCGACAAAGCAAAATATATATATATATATATATATATATATATATATATATATATATATATATATATATATATATATATTCTTTTTAACTACACATCTCTTACGCTTTCATTACTATTCGATCAAACCACCTCCCACCACATACTGTCCTGAAACATTTCATTTCGTACACATTCACCCTCCTCCCTTAGACATGGAAAATTGTTGGAATTGTATTTCTTCAAACATACCCATTTTTTGCTTTCCAAGATAACGTTCTCTCTTTCCATACATTCTTCATTGCCTCCAGAACCTTCGCCCCTTCCCCCACCATATGACACACTTCCATGGTTCCATTCGCTGCCAAGTCCACTCCTTGATTTTTAAGATATTTCACTTCCTCCAAATTGTATATTGTATAAATATATATATATATATATATATATATATATATATATATATATATATATATATATATATATATATATATATATATATATATATATATTTTCTTCTTTCTTTCAAACTATTCGCCATTTCCCGCATTAGCGAGGTAGCGTTAAGAACAGAGGACTGGGCCTTTGAGGGAATACCCTCACCTGGCCCAATTCTCTGTTCCTTCTTTTGAAAAAAAAAAAAAAAAATGGGCCACGGCCAAAGTAGTGTAGAGCCATGATTGCATTATACATTATACATTAATCATCGTTAAGGCACTCACCAGTTCCTTCATCAGGAGTCTGTTTATCATAATCTTCTCATAGTAAATTACAAAATCAAAGTTATAAATAAATTGACTGATTAAAAATCTAAAACCTCTCTTGAGATACTAGAAGGTCCTGTATTAGCAAATCCAGCACATAGTTTACATATAATATTTGAAGGTACACAGTATCAACACAAATTTACCAGGGTCCCAAACTCATAGATAGTTTCGTAAATTACTAGATTCGTGGATATTTGTTGTACTGTATAGGAACTGGCACACTCGAACGTTATCACAAACGAGGATTCGTTATCGTACATGAAAGATATTTACATATTTAGTATGAATGAATAGAATTCACAAATACAGTTGAGACCCCCCCACAAATACTTTTAAAGACACCAGAGAGCATTTAGGATGTATAACAATTATAATCTGTTCTTGCCTTACCTCCGCCTGGCCTCGCTGTGTCCAGCAGCCAGCACCACACACCTCACACGAGCCAGTCCGTCTGGCCCTCAGTAGCCTTTCCCCAGGTGGGGCCTTCCGCCTCCAACGACATATTCCCAACACTGGGAGAGGAGAGCCACGCTAAGAGGCATACACTGCGATTGGTAATAAGGACCATGACCCGTACTGCAGTGAGGTGTTGGTATTCTGTAGTCTCTGTGGCTTAGCACTACCTTGAAGTAGATTGGGAAAATGCAGGTAGCGGGGCCAGTGGAGATATTGTGGTTTGTAGTTTGTTTTTGTAGTAATTCTGATTACATGGGAGTAATGAAACGAGTTGATTCTCTTAACATTACATCATGAAGGACATTATTAACATGAAGATGTCTGTCTAATAATGGAAGTAGCTCAGGAATGCGAAGATATACGTCATCCAGACAGAATAATGCAGCTTGTGAAGTAACTGGTTTTTTTTTTAGTACACCTCAGCCATTTGGGTGTAGTGACTGCGTTCCCACAGTTGGGGTGCGATAAGGGCAAGTTATCAGGGTAACTTTATCGGACAACAACTCCAAGGACGCTGAGCTGCTGAGGTCTCAAGACGAACCCGTTCAGAAACAGCAGGAGAATATATTGCCCTGCGATTCATTCTCCATCTTAATCCTTAATGCTATTAGAATCCACGTCCGCTCGTCTCCCAAGCCATGTGAGGGGTGGCATGTACGAACGGTCAAGAAAATAAAATGTATCTCTCCCGGCGAGTTCGACGAAGTTCGTGTTGTATCTGTAGGGTTGGTATGAATGTGACAGATTTCCTGATAATTATGTTAGCTAGATTTCCCAATCGTTATGGTAGCCCCACTTTGTGATTATTTCCATCGATGTATGAAATCAGTTTAACATCCATTATGGGAAATGACAGGACATGACGCCGAGCAATCGATATGTTGCACTCTCGTGAAGGCAGGGATGCCAGTGTGAGGCCAGACCACTAGGCATTGCTCAAAATCCTTCGTTCTTGGTGTCATATTGTTTCACACAAAAAGAGGTAATTTTGTTTTTTTTTTCGTGTTTTCATTATCCACCTCACTGAAACGGTGTTAATGACACACACACACACACACACACACACACACACACACACACACACACACACACACACACACACACATATTCCTATGAGTCCACGTTGTCTGTATCTGTGTTATCGGTTATAAAAATACCAAGTTAAGGACATTGGGTTAAACTTACGTACACAAACATGGTATGACAGTTTGCATTTTATCGTATGCCCAGGCTGTATAAACAGGGGATTTAACTTTTTCAGTTGCAATAAGATGCAATTATTAAAAAATGCACCCTCTTTTACACATATATAAGACTCAGTTTCACATTTTCGTCTCTAGTTATTGTCTCACACATCCTGCATTTTGATGGCCACATGAACGGATCGTATGGTCCAGACACGTAGACCGACAGATAGACAGCTAGATTGATACAGATGGAGCGATAGATTTTTTCATTTCTTTGTGTCTAACCCTTTTTGTTTGTATCTATACCAAACATTCATGTTTTTATCTTTGTGTTTGAAGTTTTCATCTACATTTTTACAATCTGTCGATTTTTTTTTCTTTCCATTTCACTGATATGTTTTCGGGTAATCGAGAATTTCTGCTTTTGCCAACGTGCAGCCTTTCAGTCCTGCATTACCCGCATAACACTGGCTTGCCCCTGACCACAGGTTGGAGGAGCCACAGTGGTACTGACCGCACCCTCATGTGTCGGTACAGTGACGAGGGAACCGGGTGCGCGGCGGAGCTTTTGAGATCCCCACAGCTGTGCAGTTTGATCTCCCTTACACAAAGCAGAGGCAGACTTAACTACGGTCATTTGAGTGTGGCAGTTGGCACGTCTAATAATTCTCAGTGATTGTTAACTTCCTCTTGTGTCGATGAGTTGATGTGGTTGGAGACCCTACGAGCCAGGGGGTAATGTTTCTCAAGATTACTTTTGACTTTGTTGAATTTTTTTTTTTCTTTTAGGTGTCAAAAGGTCTTGCAGTTGGGAACATCAGATGAAGATACTGTTACTCATTGTTAACACCGCGGTCCTCACTAGGGCAGTCCGTAAAAAGATGCTTAAAGTTTATCTCCAGGTGTTGTATGTTTGCCGTTGGCTGGAGCAAACATGACAGAGCTTCATCCGTTTAGCTGTAGCTGTCGCAGGTCTTGAGGTGAGTGAGAATGCTACAGTAACGTTCTTTTACTCAAGCCCGACCCTCTCTCGAGCCTGCGCCACTCACTGAGTTACCATTGTTACTTTCGCTCTAGTGTATTCAAAGGTCGAGGCTTGGAACGCATGGTTCTTGTAGTAGAATAGCTAATAGCATGTTCTGTTGGGCTGTGGTTTCGGTGCATTGCACATGAGAGCAAGAGAATGTGTATGGGTGAATGCGACCTTTCCTCGTTTGTTCGTGATGCTATCTGGCTAACTCGGGAAACGGCGAACAAATTTTATATATGTTTATATATATGTATATATATATATATATATATATATATATATATATATATATATATATATATATATATATATATATATATATGTGTGTGTGTGTGTGTGTGTGTATGTGTGTGTGTGTGTACACATATAAGTAAAACAGCATGCACAAGTTTAAAAGACTGGGCAACGCGAGTTTAAAACTCTTTCCTTGTAAAACACAAATGGTAAATACAAATAGGAATCATACAAACACGGGCCTCCTTGGTGTAGTGGTTCGCTTTGCTGACCATGATTCACGCATGGACCCGTTCGGGTTTGAATCTTGGCCATGGAAATCAGCCCACAATCAACCCAGCTCTTCAACCTTTCCCCTGGGTTGGTCAGTAAATAGTCACTTGGGTTAGGCTGGAGTGTATATATATATATATATATATATATATATATATATATATATATATATATATATATATATATATATATATATATTTTTTTTTTTTTAAACTATTCGCCATTTCCCGCGTTAGCGAGGTAGCGTTAAGAACAGAGGAATGGGCCTTTGAGGGAATATCCTTACCTGGCCCCCTTCTCTGTTCCTTTTGGAAAATTAAAAAAAAATAATGAGAAGGGAGGATTTCCAGCCCCCCGCTCCCTCCCCTTTTAGTCGCCTTCTACGACACGCAGGGAATACGTGGGAAGTATTCTTTCTCCCCTATCCCCAGGGATAAAATATATATATATATATATATATATATATATATATATATATATATATATATATATATATATATATATATATATATATATATGTTTATACACGTAAAAGACATGGGACATATAGAAGGTTAAGAGACGAGGAAACTTGTCTGTAACACTCTCTCACTGTAACATATAATTAGTAATCACATTGTTACATCTGATGCCTCACCACACATTTGTATCTATTCAGGTACAATAATTAAACATGAAGGATGAAAGTGGACCATTCCAGTGTGCCCTTTCAGGTGAGACCCAGTGCTAATGACGTGGAAATTAGCACCTGCAAGTTTAAGCCTCTGCCGAAGAAGGGTGACCCTTCTAATCCTTCACACCAGCGGTCCGTTGCTGCGACTTCTACTATTTCTGAAGTCGTTGAATCTTTCCTCAACTACCATTCCCAGCGTTTCTTCTCCCTCATGAACATCATGACTGTCGCAAAGTGAGATCCACCGGTGATATCCTTCTCTGTCTTACTACAATCTTGTCGTCCACTGAGACCATGGGGGAAGGATCTTGTGTTGTAGTCGTTGTTATCTCATCGGTTTCTGGTAGGTGCGTGGCACCGCATCTGACCCCCAGCTTCCCTTATTTGGGTTTCATCGCTCGATCTTTTCTGCTGTACCACCATTCACTCTTTGTAGCGAAGTCCCTCGCGTTCCTGACTTGCAATTCACGTTCTTCCTCCTTCTCATCACTATGTTCCTCTGTCTGATACATCATTGGTTAAAATCATTTGCTGACGACTTCTTTCAAATCCGCTCCATCTTCTTTTGTTCTGTCTACGTCTCTTTTCGGCACACCTGCCTATATAAACTAAGATTTGGACAAGATTCCCCAGTGAAGCAGAGGTGATTTTGATATTTAACTCTTCCAGAACTTTTAGACCTTTATATTTATTTTTTCTGTTTCTTCTTCTAGACCTCCGTGTTACTTTTCTTTCTCCTTTCATAGCCTTATGATTCCGACACGCAACACAGTAAACATACTTGGCATCGGCTTAGCGTCTAGTCTGTTCTTGAAATTCCACATTACACAGCTACATCAGCGTCTGAGAAACCGGAAGTCCTATCTGTGTACCTTAGATTCTTCCCTTCAGAACAGTTTATCCGATTATACAAAGATATGATTTGTCCTGGTACACAGTACTGCTCTCACATCTGTGAAGGGTTCTAGCTCTATGTAACTGAGAGAACAATCCGACTGAGCAGCTGTACCAATCTGAAATGAAAATTTAGAATACTTGCCCCACACTACATTACGTTCTCTTTCCCTACTATCATATATATTACTCTGATTTTTGTTCCCAAGAACTGGGTATTTGTGTGACCCGATTGACTACCTGTTACATAGCAGTCCAGTACGATGCATAGCCCAATTTAAACTCAAGGGTAAGCGGTAGTGTTATCCCTTTCTTTCCTTACATGGCTAAGTTTGGAAATATTTACCTTCTCATTTCTTCTTTTGATTGCTACGAACTGGCCGTTTCTAGACAGCAAGTTTTGCACTTCCTCGGAGATTTTCATATTATTCTTACTCTTTTTTTCATTGGTTCTCTGCCTGTTTAGGTCCTATTTGGTTTCGATAACGCCCTGGAATTTGATACAGAAAGAAAGTATCCGTGGATGGTGATGGATCCTTTGGTTCATTGGACGACCTACTCATTGTAGGAGAGGAGAACCCACCTCATGCTGGGAGGTTCTGTTACCCTGCTGATCTAAAGATCCATCACCTGCTGGAGGAGTACTTCCTTCCTCTGCTTTCACCCATCATATGTCGGATTGGGGGGATTCATCACGCCTTTGCAGTTGTCAGCAGGATGGTGGGGTCTGACCTTGTGAGGGAGACCATCTCTTGCTGAAAGATTACCCGACGCCTGTGTGGTTATGATTTACTGCCTAACCAACTGCTTAGGGGGATGACTGAGGGGAAGGTCCCAGCACCCCTGCTGAATCTTACTCTCAGCTTCAGGGGAGGACCCTAGTCTCTCGCTTGGGGACTGGTCCCTAGGGACAGTCCTCTCCTGCATAGTGTGAAACCCACCAGTTGCTGGAAAGGAGCTGCCAGCTGCCGAGGAGGACAGGTATTCTCGTATGAGAACACCCGTGGCACGAAGGACAGGTCATCTAGTATGAGAGCGCCTGCATCTTGATTTAGGAGGTCCATCGACCCTCATGCAGGGTTACCCACACCTGCTTAAAGAGAAGTCTGAGTGAAAGAAAGAAGGGACGGAGAAAGAGTTTAGACCTTTTTACCGACATCTCTACTCACGAGGTTTAAAGCACTCTTTAGAGGTAGTCAGCATATCTCTCTCTCTCTCTCTCTCTCTCTCTCTCTCTCTCTCTCTCTCTCTCTCTCTCTCTCTCTCTCTCTCTCTCTCTCTCTCTCTCGAGTCCTCAGCAGATGTTACAGTTAACTAACACCACAGGACACCAAGCCCTGGCTCCGTATCAGACGGTACCTTGCTTTTCGAAAGACTTTCCTCTTGGGTGAGGTCCTGTTAAATAACATCCGATGAATCATCAGGTAATTGAGTGCCACCTGCTAGGATAAGGAGAACCCACTCCCTGCTGGAGGGTAACCCACCCTTATGTTTACGGAAAATAGTTGTGTCCTCAGGATCGACCAGCTGCTTTTGGAGTGTCCCCCATCTGCTTGAGGAAGGTCCATTATATTTTTTTTCTGTGCTAATGAGGCCCCTTAACCCGTTTGAGAATGTCACATTGTCAGCTTGGAAGGACTCAAGAATCAAGAACTGCTTGCCACGTACTTCAGAGGGACAATCCACACCTTTATATATGATACACAACCTCCAGGCTGAGGAACCACAATCTGACGAGGGAGTTTGGAGTTACTACTTAAACCTGACCCACATCTGTTGGAGGAGGACCGCCGCCTCATGGGGAGTGCACTATCCCTCGTTGTACCAGGTTCTGTGATTTATGTTGATCAGCAACGCTGTGACCTTCTTGGCGGTCGACGGCCACTAGACCTCATGATGGAACGCCAGGCAGTGTCCTCTTTCACTGACGGGGGTAGGTCGCTGCACACACGAGGGCAGGAGTAACCGAAGGCTGGACATTAACCCGCCTCCAGGCTTGGCTTAGCGAAGCGTGCCAGCATACACATGCGAGCGTGGCAAAAACCAACACATGCTGGAAAAGGCCTGAGCGACCCACTAGTCTAGAGAGAACTTACCATCTCACCTGGTTTGAGAGGACTCACCATCTGTTAAAGGGGTACCAGCTGCCTACTTGGGAAGACCCACCACCTGTTAAAGGGGTGCCAACCGGACTTAGGACTCACTAGCTGTTGAAGGGATACTAACCACCTGCTTAGCTGGAACCATCACCTTTTGAATGGGGCTCCAACCCCTATTTAGAAGGATTTACCCCCTATTGAAGGGGGTACCAACCCTCTTCTTGGCAGTAGTTATTGAAGAGGTACCATTCTCCTGCTTAGAAGAACACACCACCTATTGAAGGGGTACCAGTCACCTGCTTGAGACAACCCATCACCCATAGCAGGGGTTCCAGCCACCTACTAAGGAGGACCCACCACCTATGGCGTGGAGGGCTACCATCCACCCACTTGGGAGAACCCACCTCTCACCGAGTGGGTTACAAACCACCTACTTGGGCGGACCACCGCCACCTGGTCGATAATCTATTTAGCGGGGAAGGAACCACAACCCTTAGGTAAGCAATTACCATATACCACCTCAGCTTCCCTTCACCTCGAGCCAAATCTAATATTCCAGGAACGCTGCTGTGAAGCTTCCTGTCTGCTGGGTAAACTTACTTATACTTAAGAAGCTTACCTGCTGGGGGGAGAATACATCACCTCATGTGGTCTACCTGACCTGCTGGCAAAAGCCTTACTTGGGAGGATGTGCTTGTTGGGGGAGTAATGCTCGCTTGCCTTTTAAGACCCATCAGCGATCTTGATAAAGGAGGCGGTTCAGATTAAAGGTGAACTTTTGAAGTTGGAAGTCCATGGTTAGAAGTACGATGATGGATAACAGTCATGGGGCACAGCCAGGTCCTAGCCATTATCAACAACACTGGTCCAGTGAGGAGAAGGTAGATCTGCTACACCGTGAACCTCTGAAATACAGTTTAAAGTCTGAAGGAAACGCAACCAAGTCATCAGTGAGGACTGGAATCGGTAACGAGGGCTCTGCCACACGGCATCTCCTTAGTTATGTAAGGGAAGAATAATGCAAACGAACCAGAGTAATGTGGTTAGTAGAAGCCACACTGGCTCCTTATAATCCCGACATTCTAGATATAACTACTCATTAATGAGTATCCTGCCAGCCAGAATACATGTTACTGACATCCCTCCAGTTTCAAGTGCACGCAGTGACTGCTCTTCATTTCCGCCTGCCTTTCAGAACCAATTTCATTTGTTAAGCGACCAGCCCTCCTTTATTATACGACCAGCCCTCCAGTCCTGAGTACCTCTTGTAACGTTCCTGTACATTCAAGATTTATATCACAGCGACCCCTGTAGACCCATTATGAAAAACCCACAGAGGCTACGCTGTCACCGTAACAACCACCGACCTTGAATTGCTCGTCATGACGATCCTCCAGACCTCAGGCTGTTACTGTAACGCTCCAGGCGCTGAGCTTGACTAACCCTCCACATTAACGCTGCAGTCACACCAATACCAACACTTCAAACAAAGGTAACTTTCCGTAATGAATGCCCAGACCCACTTTGCTATGATGACGACCCTTCTAACGAAGGAGACTTATTTACGACAGCTCTTCGAGACCGGATCATTCTCGTAATCGCCCGTCAGGCCTATGTTGTTGTTATGACGGCGTTCTATTCAAAGCCCAGGTCCTCATTATACATACGTAACAACCTTCTAGACCCATGCTGTTGTCATAACAACTCCTCGGGCCCAACTTTGTATCATTATCATCATCCAAACAAACTGTGTTGTCATGGTAACCCTAAGAGCTCAATCAGTTGTCACGAATATTCCCCAGATCTTAGTTAGCCCGACGACCCTCCACACCCAGGTACCGTGAACGTGGATCTCCTGACCTCAGTAATTGGTATGACGACCCTCCAGGCCCCAGGCAATGAGAGGACCTTCCCGATCCAGGTTCGTGATATGCCCGGAACCATCGTACATCCTCCGTGTCAGTAGGTGATATAACGGTAATCACCCAGGGTAGTAGTACTAACGTCTTAAGTCATTAGTTCTGAAGTGGCATTCGGAGCCATTTTGCAGTCTTCACCTTATGGTTGCTGTCTTTATATTGTCTCATTTGCATTAAGCTGCAGGACAATGATTAATAATCATATTTGCTCAGATCATTCACCCTTCTTCTGTTTTCATACCTTAGTCTGAGCTCGGTATCACAGCTAGTTTGACTGTGGAACGACTACCACACCGAGAATTCGAACCTCATTACGTCAAACAGCATATTACAACATAGCTCATATCATAAGTCATCCAACAGTTCTGCTATCTTTTGATACGTCGCTTGCATTGTGGCTGAAACGTCCAGGTAATGAAGCAGACACTTCGCTAGGTACACGACGCCAGCCAGTGCTTGGGTAAAACATCATCTTCAAGAGATCTTTGCCTCTTATTCTTTGCTTGGATTTAACAATTTCCAAACCTTTTTCTGTGATGTGAGACAGACGGACGTTCTACTCATTCACATACATAGTCTTATGAGGTACAATGCAATTCCACTTCAGACGGGTTTTCCATCTGTGAATATTTAGAATCTAAATATTCATAGAGTTGATGTTTTCTTTTTTTAAAGAGGGAACTGAGGGGCCACAACGTGACCCATATGCAACTGTATCTTTCATAGATGATTATGATGATTCCATCCATCCATCTTGGTCAACCTCCGTCGTTTCCTACCTGGTCTACGTCCATCACCGCCGGCCTCCCTGACCCTCGAATGAGCATCGTCTATTCACAATCTGGCTCTTCCCTTTATTCTCACAGGACGTCCCTAAACCATTACTCACCGAGCCCTTCTCCATCCATCTCTCATACCAGCTGAGCGCTGCGGCCGGAGGGCGAATGAGAGTATTAAATGATAAAACGATTTCGTTTTTCCTCTCTCTTTATTGCCATACGCGTCGTCCTTTCATGTGTTCCTCACCCTCACCCTTGTCGGTCATCAAGCAGCCCTCGCTGGGACCTGAGGCGACGATGGTCCCCCTTTCTCTTTGCATTGTTTCTGTCCGTTCCTCTATGGACGTGTCTTCCTTCCTCTTTCTTCGCCACAACAAATATCCCGCCCATCCAGGCATCAGGAGCTCTGCGAGGGCTAAAGATTGGCATGAGCTACCATCATCCACCCCCCCTATAGACGATACCTTTCTTACCGAGATCCTTATTAGCCCAACTATACCAGGTCCTCGCCGTCTCCAGAGGAACGCTGACGAAGGAGCCAGGCCAGCAAGAGTGGGAGTAGGGTTTGGGGGTGAGGTGTCTCTTTATGTGCTCAGTAT
The DNA here is from genome assembly GCF_036320965.1 of Panulirus ornatus. Classification (NCBI taxonomy): domain Eukaryota; kingdom Metazoa; phylum Arthropoda; class Malacostraca; order Decapoda; family Palinuridae; genus Panulirus; species Panulirus ornatus. The sequence goes on along the minus strand of NC_092227.1, from coordinate 59,851,186 downwards.
GACGCCAGTTGGTTTGGCTTCAACAAAACAGCACCGTCACTTGATGTGGGACACCACAAGCCACGTCGTACCACCGTAACTGGGGGACACCATCGCATCATCAGGACACACCACCACACTAAACGATGCCCACACAAAGGGTGATCTCACTTAACTACGTGATGCCCCCCGTCCCAGTTGATGCCACCTCACCCACTGATACCATCACTCCAATCACGAGAGGTGATACCAAAACACCAGATAATACCCCATTCAGAGAAAATGGTCAGACCCCCTACAGAACATGGTACTACTGCAATAAGAAGTGGTCCTGCAGCAAGCGATACCGTTGCAGTAGATGACACAACCACAGAGAGTTATACCCTCATACCACGACGCCAGATGATACCATACATGATACCACTGTATTAGATGGCACCACCACCACACTGATGCTATTACCAGTGATATCATTGAAGTATTTGATCCCGTGAGACCAAATGATGTTATTACAGTAATACCACTGCCACAAGTGGTAACATTACATTATATGATACCGTTAAACCACATGAGACCACGGAAGACTTTGTCTCATGCTTAGGGCTTCGCGGGCAGAGGCTTACACTGTGGCTAGCCCTTCAGTGAAAACAGACTGGCTAAGAAATGTAACAAAAGTGAAAGAATAATCTTTAAAAAGAATGACGAAGGAAGTGTGATAACAAGATATGAAAATAGAGAAAGGTGAGTGAATGATTTAAGCAACTGTAGTTATTCATCCTTGCCCTGCAGCTTAATACAGATGAGACAATATAAAGACAGCAACCATAAGATGAAGGCTGCAGAATGGCTTCGAATATCACTTCAGAACCACTGAGTTAGTAGGACCTTAGTACTACCTTGGGGGATTACTGTCTGTATAACCTACTGACACGAAGGGTTTGATATGACTTCAGGTACTTGTGTCGTCTCAGCTGCCATGAAAATACCCGGAGGCGTTGGCTAGGCCGTAAACCGAGTAGCAGTGAGATCCTATGTGGAGTGTGGACAAGTGGCTGTTGCAGCGCTCGAGTGTTGTGGGTCGTCTGTAGAACTGTAATTAGAAGCCCGTGATTGCCACTAGGTATCCCTGCTTAGTGGCGAAATCTCGTCCAAGGTATTTCTCTAACAGGGTTGTTGTTAGTGGAGAGGAAGATGAAGTGGGTGGGACAAGGGAAGGGATAGTTTGAAATGGAAGAGGAGACTGAAGTGGTGTATGGTGTACGTGATTTTTGACGCATGTGGCCGATTATGACTATCTTGAAGCGTCTTTGTTTGGTATCTTATTTAGATACCTCGAGAGACTGTGTGTGTGTGTGTGTGTGTGTGTGTGTTCGCTAGTTCCTGCTTGAGCGAGGTAGGGTCATGAACAGGTATAAGACTCTTAGAAGTAAAACCTTCGCTTGGAAATTAGTACGGTTGGGAGGATATCCAGCCCCGACCATCGCTCCTACCCCTCATAATCACCCTCTGTGAAACGCAAGTGTTATGTAGGTAGTATTTTCTCCCTTAGTCTCATTATATATATATATATATATATATATATATATATATATATATATATATATATATATATATATATATCTTTTCTTTTAAACTATTCGCCATTTCCCGCGTTAGCGAGGTAGCGTTAAGAACAGAGGACTGGGCCTTTTTTGGAATATCCTCACCTGGCCCCCCTCTCTGTTCCTTCTTTTGGAAAAATAAAAAAAAAAAAAAAACGAGAGGGGAGGATTTCCAGCCCCCCGCTCCCTCCCCTTTTAGTCGCCTTCTACGACACGCAGGGAATACGTGGGAAGTATTCTTAATCCCCTATCCCCAGGGATAATATATATATATATATATATATATATATATATATATATATATATATATATATATATATATATATATATATATATTGTGTGTTTGTGTATGTGTGTGTATGTATCGATGTACGTAGTCATGTTGCACATTTACAAAGTTTGACAACTATACGTTCTAAAGTCTTACTCGTTTGAACGGAAAGATTTCGGCTCTGGACTGGCAAGAGCAACACTGATCTTCGTGCGGTGTAGTGAATGTAAATATCAAATCTGAGGATGATTTAAGTGTGGCATAAGAGGTCGTCTTCCTGGATACCTGAAACATTGCAGGTCTGAAGAACATATCATCGTGAATCCCACCCTCGGTACATCTCGGAGGGCAGAGGTGTGCTCTTAATGTTATAAGAATATGGAAAAACTGAAAGAAAAATCATGTTACTGAAAATGGTTGGGAGACGTGAAACACTTTTATGAGTAGGTGGAGGTGTAATCCTCGAATATTCCCTGGCTTTTGTCAAATGAATTTATGGCAGTTTATTCCATGTTAAACAATTGGCCCATAGGCTCTTTATCCACAGATCCTCACCCATGGCACGTTGCGCAATCCTTTACATATCAGCTTAGGATATTGAAGGATCTAAATCTCTTATACTTGGGGGTTTGTGCGCCTACATCAGTCAGGAAGGGGGTAAGGAAAACGTTCCTATCCCAGTGGTGGTCCCTGTCGACACCCAGCAGTTTAAACGTGGGGACATTGTATACAAGATGACCTCCGTCCACCACCAACTCGTTTTCCAGTTTAAAGAAGACTGATCCAAGGAGCTTACCGCCCGCCCTCACGTCGTGGCCCGCCTCTTCATCAGGATGTCCACTACACTCGTCAGCTTCAGGAGCACTACCGTGCCTGTGGGTAGTCGAGGACATGCCTTGGGTAGTGTGGCTGGTAGGGCAGTGAGATGAACACACCTGAATGATGCACAAGTGGGGGTGTGAGGTCTGTGGCATCGCTTGAGGAGTATACAGATGGGTCATTTAGATCAGTGGCTTCACTTGAGAAGCACAAAGCTGAGACATCTGATGTTTGTGAAGTCACCTAAGTTAGCAGATGGTAGGTACATCAAGACCACTGACATCACATGAACTCGTACACGAGTACTTAGACTCGTGGCGTTGCTTGTGATCTGAGGCCGTCGTCAATGTCCTGTGTGTATACATTGCCACTTCCTGTACACTGAATCGTTCTAAAAAAAAGAAAGAAAATAAAAAAATATTTCCAATGGAATGCATTTTTATATTGCATTTGATGTGTCGTCACACGTTATGGCCGTCACATATTCTTTCTTGTTACAAAATGAATACTCTACCAGCACTCATGCTATACCGTGTTCATATTTCACCAAATATACGATACACTGTATAAAAAAAAAAGAAATCAAATATCTTCCAGTGGGAAAAACAGGATATTGAAAAATATATGCCAGTGTGTCATATAGATTTATTTCTGTTGTATACATCCGGGTTTGCTTACTAGCTAACAACATATTGCATTCACTGATCCTGTGTTACTGGTCAGGAGTGTGTTGTATTGACTCTAGTTTGTGTTACTGGTCAGGAATGTGTTGTATTGACCCTAGTTTGTGTTACTGGTCAGGAATGTGTTGTATTGACCCTAGTCTGTGTTACTGGCTCGCAACAGTATATTGTGTTCATCCGAATCTGCGTGACCGGCTATCAGTATTCCTGGATATATTTGAAGTAGAAAATCAAAACGATGAAGGTCGCTTTAGGTAGCGGGCAGGGAAAAAAGAAAAGGTAAATCCAATTTCACTTCCGGGGAGGTTGTGTGACATGCAAATACGAGACTGTGTAACAAAGTGATGCACAGTTTTAACACTATCCTTAAACCAGACGTATGTGTAACCTTACGAACTCATCATATTTTTCATGTTAGGAAAAAAATAACTCAAGAGCCAAAATAAAACTTGTCAGAATCATGTATCTGTTGAATCGAGAATATGATGATATTGTGTATGACTGAAGACAGGAAACACGCATCTGTTTTATCAATGTGTTGTCTGGTATATTCAAACTTGCACGGATTTTGAACTGTCTGTATGATGTGAAAGTCTTCGGTCTCATGAGAAATGAAAGATTAATTCTGCCCTTTGTGATCGTTAAGGACTAACTCTTCTAAAAGGAGAAAAAAGAAAGAATGTTTCATGGGTTTTGTCCTTGCCAGAATGCTCATCAGATGTTATGTAGATTTTCATCTGGTTTGCTGTAAAAGAAAGAACCCAATACATATATGGTTATGTTGAGTCAAAATTCGGGCCATCATAGCTCCTGAACTCATAGCCAGACTGTACGACACATGTCGTATCGGTTACGCTGCCACGTCCTGCATAATGCGACACAGCACAGTAGGATGGACCAGATGCATGACAGTGTCACTGTGGTCACAAAACTGCTGAGTCTCGTGTGATAGTAAGTGTTAATTAAAGAGGCTCCTTACTGTATTGACTTCATGACAGTTGAGACTGCAAATAAAGTAGTCGCTGATCAAAACATATTTTTTGACTTGTTTTATGTTTCGGAGATGAAATTTATTTCTCTTCGTGGATTTTGGGATGCCGAATACGTAAATGACCATGAAAACTCTCAGTTGGTCATGGTTTCCAAGAGAAATCCATTGTCTTACGGTTAAACGCGACGGCTCGCCGCCTGACGCTTGTGTACAAGTCCTGAATCATCTCTCGTTACCGTGCAGCAATAGTCCGCTAACATTGCTCAAGTCCACTGGCCCATGTTACCCTTCCTCTATCGCCGAGATGTCTTGATGGACACGTTCGCCGTGCACATCGCTCGCTGAGATACAGTTAGCAGGGAAAAAATTCAGGTGAGGGTGCGAGAAAATTTTTCTTTGACGACCTATTGCAGCCTAGTTTCTGACAGGTTTTCAACAAGTTTCCTGTAGTTGTCAGCCTTGATATTTCCTAGAAAGTTGGTTGCTACCAACCGGAAACCATTCCATGCTGTCTTGTCGCCACGACTGAGGATGCGGTCCAACTGCTCGTCTCTGAAGAGCTCATGGATCTGTGGACCGACGGAAACACCCTGCTTGATTTTTGTCTCACTGAGCCTTGCGAATTTCCCACCGACATACCTAAAAGCTGAGCTATTTTTATCCATAGCCTTTACGAAGTTCTTCATGAGGCCCAGTTAGATGTGCAGCGACGGCAGCAGAATCTTCCTGGATTCTACCAGCGGTAGGTGCTGTACGTTCCTTGTCCCTATTTCCAACGACTTTTGGGAAGCCCAGACCCTCTTTATGTACTGGGAAGACTTTGCTCGAGTCTCCCATTCACACAGGAAACAGCACAACTTCATGTAACCCTGCTGCAGTCCAAGCAAGATAGCAACAACCTTCAAGTCGCCACAGAGCTGCCATTGGTATTTCTTGTAGTTTATGCCGTTCAAAAGATGCTTCAAGAGGTTATATGGTTCCTCCACATGGACTGCATGACCAACTGGAATTGACGGCAACACATTGCCATCATGCAGCAGAACATCTTTTGGACTCAACTTTGACGGGCCTGTGAACAGTCTCCAATCCTGAGGGTTATGATTAATAATGAGGGCTGATATCACACCATCTCCAGCATTGCAGGCAACGAGGTTACCTGCCATCTTAAAGGATGGAGCTAAATCTTTCTGGCGGGCACCAAACACAGACACTGTTACATTTTTATCGAGGAGATGCCATTGTTTCTGTCTCAATCCCAACAGTTCTGCCTTTCTCTTCGACAGTTCCAGATCTCTGACGAGGTCGCTTAGTTCATCCACCGTGATCCTGTGTGGTTCAGCAGGCGACAAGTTAGGTGCGAGATCAGGATCTCTTGATGTTGATGGCTCATATGGTTCACAAATTTCGTCATCTTGTTCGACCTCCGATTCCAGGGAAAATGAGTCTGGTGTTCCAGAGCGGGAAGTCCTTCACCGTGGGGCACCGGGCGCATAGCAGATGGTGTATCTGGATAGCTTCAGGTCCAGTTTTTCTTCATGGAAATACCTTGCCGGACTGGAGGCTCCATGCAGAAGTAACATTCACTGACGTGATCTGTCGGCTTCCTCCACACCATGAGCAAGGCAAAAGGCATCGAAGGCCTTTTGCGATTCAACCAGTTACAAAGGTTTGCTGCACAAGCATTGCAACACATGTGTGGGGCCCAGCTCCAGTCCTGGTGCCCAGCCTTACAGCTAAAGACTGTAACCTTTCTGACGATCAGGTTTATGGCACGCTTTTGTGATACAAACGTCACCTCCCTACAAGCATAACAAAGAAATGTTATCTGCACTGTTCACGCACTTACGAAGCATCCTCGTTGACTTCGGTAAAGAAGTCATTCATCAGTCAGTCACACATGGCCCTTTGCACAACCGGAGCAATACATTTCAGCACACGGCACTGAAAGAAAACACCAAAGTATTCTATTCTCCTGTATTTGTGAAAAGAAATTGGCATGTACTCTGATTACAGTATTTGAACCAACTCCACCTCGAATCTGCCACCAGCGCCTCATCATCAGCAAATGACATCAGTCTTACATTTCCACCTCATCCATGAACAAATTAAACAGTCATGGTAACATCACCCACCCTTGCCGCACACCCGCCTTCACCTGGATCCACTTCCTTTTCTCCTCTTCCTCACACACCCGCTTTACACCCTTGAAACTCCTCATTCATTATTTCTGCCGTCTTTTCTCCCAGTAACAACGCCTCCCAGCACGTTCACATCCAAGAGGCTATCCTTTGTATGCACAACTCCACAAGCTGTTCCCCATTTTCATTCTAACACTGGGTGCCACATACTCGCAGTTATACCCTCAATTTTCTCATTACTCGCTATCACATTCAAGTCACCCATCTCTGGTACTCGATCCCTTGCCTCAGAATGGCAGACATGTCACTCATCTTCTCCCAGAACACTCGTCCCTCTTCTTTAGCCCTTTCATCCACCTCTCGTAATCCACTTTCATTTTACCCACACGAGTCTTGGGCTCGCTTTCTTACTCTACTTCACACATTTCCCCAACTCCTTCGAGTTTTAGACCTTCTCTCATTGGTAGCGCTGGTGCTCCCAACGAAAGGATGATAAGGTAGAATAAGGAAAATTATAGATAGTAATCAGAGCTCTTCATGTGTATGTAGACCCGACTTTAAAAGCTAGAGAAGGTATAGGAAGAGGGAAAGCTGATCATAGGAATAGAGTTTCCACAGCTTCGATGTTCGAGGAAAGAAGGAGGTATCATAACGATCAATCCTCGTGTGACTGGTTTCCACACAGGGACTATGGGATGCAGCGGCCAGACGCTTGTCACGGGTCTAATCCATGGTGGGGAAGAACAACGTGTAGGCCGCTTCCGGTAGCATAGGGTGATCCACAGGGAAAACATACTACCAAGAAAAAGGATCCTATCAAATACTTAAAAGCTGTCGTATGAGATATAATGAAGGCTTTTCATTGTCTGTTCTTGGCGCTATCTCGCTAACACGGGAAACGGCGGACTAGTGTATGAAGGATGAAAAACTGATAATCAAACTCCTCTTTTTCTACAGTTGTCTATTGTGCATGTAAGTGTGCACTGGATCTAGGAAGCTTGACACTGCATCGTCAAGACTAGCGAGAGTCGTGAAAAGGCAACGAGTGGAGAAACCTTTGCAGGTCGTCAGACATCATCAGCCACCACTAAATGGCAGCAGAACTTCCATGATCTCCTTACGAGTCAGGTTCATGGAGGCGATAATGACCGACCGTGTCGTTCACGTCTTAATCCTACACTCATCTTTGATCAGATAGATTTTGTCTTTTTTTTGGTTTTTTGTCGGGTAATATGTGTTAGTTTAATGTCTTCTGTCAGATATTATTTTAGAGTGAAGATTATTATTTTTTTTTTTTTTCTATGCTAGCTGAGACGGCACGGGCAGCTGATGCCCTGATTTATAACATCATTAGAGAGAGAGAGAGAGAGAGAGAGAGAGAGAGAGAGAGAGGTGAGAGAGAGAGAGATAGGTGAGAGAGAGAGAGAGAGATAGGTGAGAGAGAGAGTGAGAGAGGTAACAGCTATGTAAGTAAGACATCTCATTGTGCATGACTGGTGAAGCACACTCATTATCTCGATTAGCTTGTAAAAACTAGTTCACTATTTGCCAACCATTAGATTTCCAGCTGAGGTATCATCGCAGATTTAATGTTTTTTTATGTTAGTTTCATGCAATTATTACCCAAGGTATAATGATGATGTATCGACACAGTTATTAATACTGTAGTGACTCCGTTAGCCTCATAAGATGCTCTGGATTAGACACTAAGATGCCCTGGATATATACAAGAGTATTTGAGAACGTAGAATAATAATATGGATGTAGATATATAGATATTAGATAGAAATCTGGATTCATATCGTAAAAAGATTTCGGTTTGAGATTATCAAAACTTTTGGTATTTTCTCGCAGTCTCTCATGCAGTGAACAGAGACCTGAATTGAAGTATTGACGTAACCCAGATGCGTTTGAAGAATAAAAGATGAAGATAGTCTTCGGATTACGCATGATATCAGCGCATGAGTAGACCCCTAGCCATCTGTGTATCAGTTGCATACATATTTTTCAGTGGGTTGTCCATGGTCACTTGTGGATGACCTGTTATGTCTAAGCAATGTCCATTACTAAACCTCAAAAAAAAAAGAAAAAAAAAGAATATATATATATATATATATATATATATATATATATATATATATATATATATATATATATATATATATATATATATATATATATATACATATATATATATATATGTATTTCTTATTTTCTTATATTTGATCGCCTCTTCCTGTGTCAGCGAGGCAGCGCCAATTACAGACGAATAAGGCCACATCCATTCTCTAACAGACAATGTAACGCAACGCAACCACAGCTCCCTATCCACAACCAGGCCGGACGCTTCACATACCCTGGATCAGTCCACTGACAGCACGTCCACACCTTTATACCACATTGTTCCAATTTTCTCTGTTTGTACACGCCCCTCACCCTCCTACAATTTCAGTCCTGATCGCTAAAAAATCTTTTTTCATTCCATCCTTCCATCTCTATTTGGTCTCCCCATACTCCTTGTTCCCTTCACTTCTGACATATATATCCTCTTTGCCAACCTTTCTCAACTTCAAATTACATCAGTATACTATCTTCAGATCTTTCAACCCTATTCATTTTATTACCACACATCTCTCTTACCCTTTCATTACATATCAGATCAAACCACCTCACAACACATATTGTCTTCAAGAATTATATATATATATATATATATATATATATATATATATATATATATATATATATACATATATATATATATATATATATATATATATATATATATATATATATATATATGAATAATTAGATAATTGCTTGATGGGTTTTGAGAGTTCCGGCTGCAAATACACGGTTGTGGTATTGTTGATAATAGAGAACTGGACGTCATGATAAGTTGCTAGTTAACTGATGATGCAAGAGCGTAAGATATTCCCACACTTGGATAAGCACTGGAGTGAATTGCATCTAGATGCACAGGGTGGCAAATATTCAGAGTAGATCGTACGATTCATGTGTACCTGCTTGAACATCAAGTGGTGAATAGTTATAGTAAAGTAGTAGTTCATTTGCATAGCTATGTATTTGTTCAAGGACTGTTTCAGATGTCTACAATGGTAGTTATAAGACTGTTCAAACATCTGTCTGTATGAGGTCTTGATTGGAAGACGTCGGTTGTGGTGACGAACGGCGACCTATGGTGGGGGGGGCATGGTCTCTCTCTCTCTCTCTCTCTCTCTCTCTCTCTCTCTCTCTCTCTCTCTCTCTCTCTCTCTCTCTCTCTCTCTCTCTCTCTCTCTCTCTCGCTCAAACACACACACGGGGATATGTCCGCAGTATATCGTTAAACTGCCGGTGTTGGTGGGAGAGGATGGGCAGGTTCAGCGAGATGATGGCTTCTTGGTAGGTGGTGTAAGAAGAGCCCAGGATGATTCTACATGCTCTACTTTGCACTCTATCTAGCTGGTCCCTCTGTGTGGCTGTGAGTGAGGAGGACCAGGCTGGGAGGCGTGAGTGAGCGTAGGTAGAATGAAGACGGTAGAGACATTCCTTCGCTCAGTTAGTGACACGCCGAGTGATTTCATTCGGCGGAGAAGGTACAGATGGTATGAGGAAGATTGGATGATAGTGCTGGCAAGACTCATCCATTTTAAACCGTCGTACACCAAGGAGTTTGAAGTGTCTGACTGCACGGAAGATGTCAGGGCTTAGTGTGATACCAGGGGGCAGGTTGTCGTCTGCATCCAGGTTAATGTGCATCATCACAGTCTTACTGTCGTGTGTGTGTGTGTGTGTGGGCGTGTGTCATCAGGGCTTTATCATTTACAAACTGCAACAAACTCACCTCCCATCCCTCACACCTACCCCCATCCTTATGTCCAGGATATTCTACACTTGCCCCCTCTCTCCGAGACACGTTTTTACGACCCTTGTCATTCCATTCATAAACCGATCAAACAGCCATGTTAACATCACACTCCCTTGACGCAGACCAATCTTTACAAAGAATCATTCGCCCTACTCTTTTCCTATTTGCACTCACACCTCACTCTCTCGATGAGTAACTCCTTACTGCTTCTGGTAGCTTTCCTCCTACACTATATATTCATAACACCTTCCATAAGACATATCTGTCCACCCTATCATATGTTTTCTCCGGATCCATAATTGCCGCGTACAAATCTCTCTTAAGCATTTTACACACAGATTCTTCAAAACAAACACCATGTCCACATATCCTCAGTCACTCCAGAAGCCACATTGTTCCACCCCGGTGTATCCATCGTCCTCTAAATTCCTAAATATACCGTAACCTTTAGAGGAGTCTAGACATACCAGTGCACTTTGAAGTTGATAAACTGGTTACTGAACGTAGCGTTGTTCTTAGTGTACCTTTCGAAGACGAACCATTATATGTTTATCAAAATATAAGAATAATCCTAGATTAGTATGCTATATCTGAACAGTTGTGCAGTATTAGTATTGACAAAAATTGATGGTAGCCATCATTGACCTTTTTTTTTTTTAACGAGTTTGTCGTCGTTTCTGAGAAAATAATTGCAGACTAGTTTTTGAACGTGTCTCGAAAACTTCCCTCGCCGAGTGATTCTATAAATGCCTTATTATCGTAGACATACAGAGTCTGTCCGTGTGTGTGTTATTCACGGGAATCGCACATTGACTGAAATATATTTCACGTGTGTGAAAATAATTCTACAAAGATTTCCACCGAGAGAACATAACAGAACATAACCAGTTTGGTCTGTACCTCGGGAGCAATTATGATATTCACTCATCCCTTCACATCTTGGTGGGGTAACCTGCCTCACCTGCAGGGTAGGTCAGTGATTCCCCCGACGTTTACTTGTCATCACTTAAAGGTCTCTACCAGGTGAAGCTCCATGAAGCAGACCAGCTTTCTGGGCGATCTGATACGGTTCTGTGAAACAAACGGGCTTTCTGGCTAATGGCTACGTTGTGTGTGTGTGTGTGTGTGTGTGGGTGGGTGTGTGGGTGTGTGTGGAAGCATTTAATCAACGGTGGCCATCCTTGACCGAGATTGACGAGTATGGAGAGGCCGTGGCGATGCTCTCTATCGCTTGCCACGCTCAGTCATCAAAGCGTGACGAAGGAAGTGTTCAGTGTTCTAACGCCGTCCACCGGGATTCGTCGCCACCACGAGTATGCCACGTGAACGGTGTGGTGCTCACCTGCCGACTCACACCTGGGTTCGTATGTGCAATCAGTTTTATGGTGTAGAGTAGCCACACGACACCTGCCGACTCACACCTGGGTTCGTATGTGCAATCAGTTTTATGGTGTAGAGTTGCCACACGACACCTGCCGACTCACACCTGGGTTCGTATGTGCTATCAGTTTTATGGTGTAGAGTAGCCACACGACGCCTGCCGACTCACACCTGGGTTCGTACGTGCTATCAGTTTTATGGTGTAGAGTAGCCACACGACGCCTGCCGAAGTCCGTGTATAGTGTAGCCACACGACAACTGCCGGAGTTCGTGTACACACGGTTAGAAAATAAGTATCTCCACTTTTTGTGTGAAACAATATAACACCTCGGACGAAGGATTTTAGGAAATGCCCATTGGTCTGGCCTCACACCGGTAACTCTGGCGACATTCCTTGTCATGTGCCGTAATGTATGTTCAGTGGACTTGATATTTCGATGTGAAGAAGTAGAAAGTCGAGCTTACCATAACTGTGAAGAGATTTATCCCATAATTCAAGCGTACCAACCCTACCGAGACATCACATCGCAGACCCATACAGGTATATACTTTTTTTTCACCGTGTCTTGAGTCTGCGGTGTAGGAGGGTATCCACACGTCGCCTTCAGGAGTTCCCTTACACCAAACGTTTATGACGTGGGTTGTCCACATGCCAGTCTACTGGGGTTAGTGCACGACATCGCCTGGAGTGGGAGTTGGTGTCAGTGGTCCACACGCCACAATACAGGACTGCAGTTCCCCGGGTCATGAACGTGTGTGTATATCACTGCTATAATTCGTGTTATTCGTGTAGTATTTCATGTCACTGATGAAACGCGCATCAGCAACCACTGGTTTTAGTTCGTGACAATAATGTATTGTGATGTGGCACTGGGTTGAGGGTGCTGGCTGATGCAATTCCATACATCACCCTTGCATCACATGAATGCCCGAACTAGTTCCATAAACATGGGAGCAGCGTGGAAGCCATAGCTATTCTATGGAACAGAAATCACACGACATACTAGGCTAGGTATACGTATGATGTTCGAATGTTATGGAAAATACTAGGATCCTGGAAAGTACCTGGAGTTTGGAAAGCATCTGGATCTTGGAAACGTTCGAGACGTTCAAATTTCACTGTACAATGCTCGCAGCTAAATTCCCCGTCCTGATTAAGACGGTGAATCACCGGATATGGGATGACTGATGGATCGGGAGAATCCCATCTTTAAGGGCTTCCAGGCCGCTGTGTTCATCCGAGGGGAAATTACTTGCCCAAGCCAGCAAATTGGTCCTCTGTGGCAAAGTCGATCGATGTCGGCTCAAGCCCTCCGTTTGAGATTCTGGGAGCGTGCATTGTAATTGGCCGAGGTGCTCGTTAGTGAGCAACTCCTGAGGTTATCCGGGGGTTGCTGTTGCCTGCGTCGCTGCTATTATTAGGTTCATCAGGTCTATGCCTGGCGCGCGTTGCTCCTCATCTTACACAGTGGCCTGTTGTCTTTCGCTGCTGGTGCGTGTCCACACTCGTCGTCTGTAGTCTTTCCTTCATTAGAGTTATATCTTGGAGCCAAGACTTGGAAAGCCGAAGTATCTTGGTTAAGGGTAAAGACATAGATATGCTAAGATGATAATGTCTCCTGTAGCTTATGGAATAATCCTCCTTGCTCTGCGAGCCATCCTGTCTTCTTTTTTCTCCCGTTTTCTTTGATGATCGTATTGCTGGTATGATCATTTTGCCGAGTGGTTGGCACCAGTACGTCTGATACTGTCTTGCCGACTTCTATATTATCACTTTATGAATGGATTTGCCGACTTTTGATGCAGAACCAAAGTTTTCTTGCACAGATTGAAATTGTTACAAATATCACTAAAGAATAACGAAGCGATCACTCATAATTACAGTTAAGTCCACTGTCTGTAGTCTCGCGGGTGGAGCTCTTAACCAGTCGTGATCATGAAGCTTCAGGCAAAGCGTCGGGGTTAGAACAGTCGAACCAATCAGCTTTACCCAACCCCCAGCTTGGGAGCCCAATCTCCCCCCTCACCCACCCGAGCCAACCTCAACGTAACCCGAAATTAATGCTAAGGGGAAATAAACAATGTCGGAAAGAATGTGGTCGGCACAATAACATTTGACTCATCGCTGGCAGCTAGTCGGAAATATAACAATCATGAAATTCTTTACCGAGTTGACCAGAACCGTAAATCAGCCTGGTGTCCACAAAGACTTGTTATTGGACTCCAGTATTGCTCTCGGCGACCAGTCTTATGAAAAAAAATGGTATTAAATGTAAAGATAAATATGATTATGCATTATGGTATCAGTCTTCCAATAGGTTTTTGAGAAGGACCCGCCTCCTTCCAGTCTGCTTTCTCAAAAGACAGTTAAGACAGCGGCTGTATGGAAACGACGGCCGAACTGTGTGCTTGTTTCTCTATGAGACATAGTCATGCATATCCCAGTTTACACCATTGTGTAGGTAGCATCACGCTCCTCCTGCAGAGGGTTACAACGGGAGTGAAGAGTCACCCCTTTGGCGAGGCTGGATCACTGGAAGGACAGTCTCTTGAGAGAACTTCTCACTCCAGAGGAGTCGACATTTTCCTGCTACTGAAAGTTGTCCAGCCTTGAGGTGTAGGAACCTTTACAAAGAGGTACTTGATAACACCACGACCCAATAAGAAATTACTCTTCGGGTGATTGTTGATATGTAAGTAGATAAGTCCTTAAGCTTCTGTCCCACCGTCTACATAACATTGTACACGTCTCATCCAGACCATAAAGATTTGACTATGACATTAACCTTATGCTAACTCTGTACCATTAATCCTCGGTCTTGTCCTCTGATAACATTAAGCAATAAAGTGGCCAAGAACATGGTTTTCTCTGAATCGCCCGTTGAGATTACGAATAAAAGTCATCTTTATGAAGATGTTACCAACATATAGAATTATATATGCCAAGAAGACGCGCTGAAAGCAGCATCAATATTTCGTTTCACATCCAGTACTCAAGTTATTTGCGTCTCCATAGACATAAGCATGAAGGAATGTCTCTTCAAGTCATCTTTTTGCATACGTAACTCCTCCGTCGCGAACTGCTATGTTTCTTATCTATTCTAATCATCAAACACAGCCTTAAGAGAACCCTGTGCTAGTTCGATGTTTTGCGTTCCTCTGGTACTCTGTATTCACGAGATGTAGGTTTCCTTGTGGTCGCCTCATCTTTCCTCCTCTCACTGGGGTAATAAGCGGCGAGCAGATTATCTCCGTATTCTGCTGCTGGGACGACCTCGAGAGTGGAGTTATAGTCATGAAAGAAAATGGGCAGGTCGTGAGGAGTCTTAGAAGGAGGAATAAGAAGAGATTGGGTTTTAGATGTGTTTCAAGTAACTTGGTGTTTCCCTCCTCACTCGAGTGACTTGTTAGACGGTTCCCTCACTTCTTGAAACATCCGTTAGGTGGATCCCTCTCTAGAATATCTTGCTATGTGGTTCCCTCCTCTCTAGAATATCCTATTAGGTGGTTCCCTCCTCACTACTAGAAGGTCCTGGTAGATGGTTCCCTCCTCTACCAGAATATCCTGTCCAGTGGTTCCCTTCTCTTTACTAGATTATCTTATTAAGTGGTTACCTCCTCTCTAGAATATCTTGTTAGGTGGTTTCCTACTCTCTAGAATATCTTGTTAGGTGGTTACTTCCTCTCTAGAATATCTTGTTAGGTGGTTCCCTACTCTCTAGAATATCCTGTTAGGTGGTTCCCGCCTGTCTAGAATATCTTATTAGGTGGTTACCTCCTCTCTAGAATATCCTGTTAGTGGTTTCCGTACCCACCAGATTATCCTGTTCAAATCGAAGTTTCTAGAGGTAGTCATGACGAGACGAGACGTAGATCACTCACTTGTGATACGAAAGAGATTGAGGGGAAGCAACATAGTGGAATCCGGAACATGTACGTTACATTTACTTTTAATGTCAACAGAGGCGGCAGGGGCAACTAAATGCTTTAAACAAGGGCACTGTCTCTCTCTCTCTCTCTCTCTCTCTCTCTCTCTCTCTCTCTCTCTCTCTCTCTCTCTCTCTCTCTCTCTCTCTCTCTCTCTCTCCACACACACACACTATATATATATATATATATATATATATATATATATATATATATATATATATATATATATATATATATATTAAGAATATATGGTGTGGGAGGAAAGTTGTTAGAAGCAGTGAAAAGTTTTTATCGAGGATGTAAGGCATGTGTACGTGTAGGAAGAGAGGAAAGTGATTGGTTCTCAGTGAATGTACGTTTGCGGCAGGGGTGTGTGATGTCTCCATGGTTGTTTAATTTGTTTATGGATGGGGTTGTTAGGGAGGTAAATGCAAGAGTTTTGGAAAGAGGGGCAAGTATGAAGTCTGTTGGGGATGAGAGAGCTTGGGAAGTGAGTCAGTTGTTGTTCGCTGATGATACAGCGCTGGTGGCTGATTCATGTGAGAAACTGCAGAAGCTGGTGACTGAGTTTGGAAAAGTGTGTGGAAGAAGAAAGTTAAGAGTAAATGTGAATAAGAGCAAGGTTATTAGGTACAGTAGGGTTGAGGGTCAAGTCAATTGGGAGGTGAGTTTGAATGGAGAAAAACTGGAGGAAGTGAAGTGTTTTAGATATCTGGGAGTGGATCTGGCAGCGGATGGAACCATGGAAGCGGAGGTGGATCATAGGGTGGGGGAGGGGGCGAAAATCCTGGGGGCCTTGAAGAATGTGTGGAAGTCGAGAACATTATCTCGGAAAGCAAAAATGGGTATGTTTGAAGGAATAGTGGTTCCAACAATGTTGTATGGTTGCGAGGCGTGGGCTATGGATAGAGTTGTGCGCAGGAGGATGGATGTGCTGGAAATGAGATGTTTGAGGACAATGTGTGGTGTGAGGTGGTTTGATCGAGTGAGCAACGTAAGGGTAAGAGAGATGTGTGGAAATAAAAAGAGCGTTGTTGAGAGAGCAGAAGAGGGTGTTTTGAAGTGGTTTGGGCATATGGAGAGGATGAGTGAGGAAATATTGACCAAGAGGATATATGTGTCGGAGGTGGAGGGAACAAGGAGAAGAGGGAGACCAAATTGGAGGTGGAAAGATGGAGTGAAAAAGATTTTGTGTGATCGGGGCCTGAACATGCAGGAGGGTGAAAGGAGGGCAAGGAATAGAGTGAATTGCAGCGATGTGGTATACTGGGGTTGACGTGCTGTCAGTGGATTGAATCAAGGCATGTGAAGCGTCTGGGGTAAACCATGGAAAGCTATGTAGGTATGTATATTTGCGTGTGTGGGCGTATGTATATACATGTGTATGGGGGGGGGTTGGGCCATTTCTTTCGTCTGTTTCCTTGCGCTACCTCGCAGACGCGGGAGACAGCGACAAAGTATAATAAATATAAATAAATATATATATATAGTATATCAACTGACTGTTTTATTTCTCTCTTGTGTCTCCCCTGATGATGTGATTATTACACGAAAGTGCACTTGGGAACTTATCGTGTTTCATTTTCCCCGTGTGTGTGTACCATAGCCTAAGCTACGTATCGACTCATCGACCATCCCTTAACGACGTTGTTCGGTTCGTTGCCGGTCAGAGGTTGGCTGTTATTGCTCCCAGCAAACGATGGAAGACATGAACTAGAACTGGTCCTCATGTTGCAGCCGACTCCTACCGTATGGGCCATGATGACTTCACAGTTCTTGAAGAGCATCATCGCTTTAAGATGGACGCTGTTGCTAGGATAACGTTCTTTGAGACCACACCGTAGTAGTTCGCGTTTTCTGTTGCGCTCCAGCAGCAAGATCGATCCAGCATGACCAGAGTTCTCATGCAGAACTACGATCCTATAGAAGTATACATAGTGGATTACTAGAGACAGTGTCGCACACTATTTCTATGGTCAGATGATTTAAAAGTGCTGTTCTGGGTTTTATGAAATACTTTTGCATTGAACTGAAGTAATGATTATTGACAGTGATTGACCAAACTGTTTGTTGAATGGAACTGTGATTCATTGCGTGGAAAGAGGTGGAATTTTAGCACGCCCGTGTGTTCCTGGGCTTCGCCTACTAGTTGTTACACCGCGTGCAATAAGTTCCCTTCGACGATGCTGTATAGTCGTCAATGGATGGAAAAGAGTACAGAGTCATCGATTAGACCTTTCCTACAAGAGTGTCAACAAAGGGGTCCTAATGCTGCATATATATATATATATATATATATATATATATATATATATATATATATATATATATATATATATATATATATATATATATATATATATATTAACTGGTGTTGCAACAAGGTTCCCTCTGTACTGGAGGAGGATGGAAGGTTATATCATGATTCATGATCTAGTAAATGTTGTGGTGTGGATACGTTGTTGCTTCAAGGACCTTTCCACTCTTGTCCTCTTGTGTCACCATTGTCCAGAAAACCCGTAAATCATCGACATGTTAAGAATTGCAAGCATTCGACAATGGATGAAATATCTTCAGATGACCTGAAGCTTAAGGAGTGTGTCGTTCACCTGGCATCCGCTGGTGTGATGTTTCCGCCTCGGCTGAACAGCTTGGTCGTCGGTCGTATTTCGAGAGCAGGTGAAAAAAATGTGGTAAGCATTATTGGCCAGTCAGAATCATACATCCCCCCCCTCCTTCATCGGTTTGTTTATACAGTTGGTTGCTAAGGGCGAAAATTAGTTTTAACTCCAACAATAACAGGAAAAAATGATTGTTTATTTGTTGTTTGTTAAAATAACAAGCAACCACAGGCAGGTCTGGTGCCACCAGAGAGTTAGGCAATGCAGTTTTCAAATGTTGCCTCCAGCGGGATGTTTGCAGATGAACTTCAGATATCAGTTGATGGCCAGCAAGGCAGGAGGAGGAGGTTATGATCTAATTATACCATTGAGTAAACAAGGGGAGTAGATGGCAGTGAAAAGAAAATGCTTACATGGGACTTTCCTACACGTTGGTCCAGGGTGCCTACACTCGAAGTCAGAAAATCAGTGTCGTATGTCCACTACCTTAGGAAGGCAGAAATGAAAAAAGTAAGTATATAGATAAAGAAATACACAGTTGGTAATATTGATGCAACTTCATCACATTTTTGAACTGTCTGTGACAATTATTATCTCTGTCCTCAGCTTCATAGCTTGGAAAAGAAGAATCATAAGACTGTCGAATTACTGTATGATTAAAGAAGATAACCTGCAGTTTGTGTGTAAACCTTATGATAATTATAATAACAATGATAATGATGATGGTGATGATAGTAATAATGATTAATAATGATGATAATGATAATATTATTATTATTAGTATTTGTAGTAGTAGTATTTGTATTATTTTTACACTGGTCATCAAAGATTTTGTCCCATGGAAAAAAAAATTTTTCTAATGTATTTTTGCACGCTGAATCCAAATATTTTTTTTTTTTTCCAGCTTACTCACATATCATTACGTACAGTATATATGCACCAGCTATTTTCATTGTCAAGTACAATAGCTTCTTTAGAAAAAAACAAAAACAAAAGCACCGGCCTAGATGAATGAGTCACCAGGGGCCGGCAGAAACACGACTGGAAATGTTGGGACATTCAAACAGTGGCCACTCCTGAGTAGCAGTTCTCTGTCAGTTGCAGGCTAGAACTTGATTATGCTCCCTTGAAGATGGTGTGGTGTTTTGAAATGATGTTCGTTCTGTTATGGAGGCACATGGCCGCGAATATAAGAGGGGAGTGGGCGAAAGTTCTGGGAGCGTTAAAAAATGTGTGGAAGTCGAGAACATTATCTCGGAAAGCAAAGATGGGTATGTTTGAAGGAATAGTGATTCCAACAATGTTATATGGTTGCGAGGCGTGGGCTATAGATAGAGTTGTGCGAAGGAGGGTGGATGTGTTGGAAACGAGATGTTTGAGGACAGTATGTGGTGTGTGGTTGTTTGATCGAGTAAGTAATGAAAGGGTAAAAGAGATGTGTAGTAGTAAAAAGAGTGTGGCTGAGAGAGCAGAAGAGGGTGTATTGAAATTGAAATGGTTTGGTCACACGGAGAGAATGAGTGAGGAAAGATTGACCAAGAGGATATATGTGTCAGAGGTGGAGGGAACGAGAAGTGGGAGACCAAATTGGAGGTGGAAGGATGGAGTGAAAAAGATTTTGAGCAATCGGTGCCTGAGCATACAGGAGGGTGAAAGGCGTGCAAGGAATAGAGTGAATTGGAACGATGTGGTATAACGGGGTCGACGTGCTGTCAATAGATTGAACCAGGGTATGTGAAGCGTCTGGGGTAAACCATGGAAAGTTTTGTGGGGCCTGGATGTGGAAAGGGAGCTGTGGTTTCGGTGCATTACACATGACAGCTAGAGTCCGAGTGTGAACCAATGTGGCCTTTGTTGTCCTTTCCTAGCGCTACCTTGCGCGCACGCGGGGGAAGAGGGCTGTCATTTCATGTGGCGGGGTAGCGGCGGAATGGATGAAGGCAGCAGGTATGACTATGTGAATGTGTATATATGTATATGTATGTGTATGTATATATATGTATACGTTGAAATGTATAGGTATGTATATGTGCGTGTGTGGGCGTTTATGTATATACATGTCTATGTGGGTGAGTTGGGCCATTCTTTCGTCTGTTTCCTTACGCTACCTTGCTTACGCGACAGAGTATAAAATGAATATATGAATATGTACTGTATGTAATATGTGAGTATGGTAGAACAAAAACAAAAACCTTGGGTGACAGAGAAATTATGAAAACATATTTAGACTCAGCGTGCAAAAATACATCAGAAGCATTTATTTTTTTTTTTTTCCCCATGGGACAAAATTGAACGATGTTTGTAAAGTGAGGAGGGAAATGTAATTTGAGTTTTTTCTCCGGAGAGTGAACAAGTAAGAGAAACATTCGGAGGAAAAGTAATATATACAATTGGCAGTGTTCGTGTGAGGAGGTCGATGCTACCTGCAGTGTTCGTGTGAGGAGGTCGATGCTACCTGCAGTGTTCGTGTGAGGAGGTCGATGCTACCTGCAGTGTTCTTGCGAGGAGGTCGATGCTACCTCTGCAGTGTTCGTGTGAGGAGGTCGATGCTACCTGCAGTGTTCGTGTGAGGAGGTCGATGCTACCTGCAGTGTTCGTGTGAGGAGGTCGATGCTACCTGCAGTGTTCGTGTGAGGAGGTCGATGCTACCTGCAGTGTTCGTGTGAGGAGGTCGATGCTACCTGCAGTGTTCGTGTGAGGAGGTCGATGCTACCTGCAGTGTTCGTGTGAGGAGGTCGATGCTACCTGCAGTGTTCGTGTGAGGAGGTCGATGCTACCTGCAGTGTTCGTGTGAGAAGCTCGCTGCTACCTGTCTTATTTGCTGAAAAGTTGGCGAGTGTCAAACCAGGCCATGAAAAGCTACCCATTAGGCTAGCCAGGGCGCACAAAGCCTCCTATTAGGCAGCTCTCGGTATATAAAGAACGACTGAAGGCTAGCACACAAAGAGAAAGACACTAACATTTCAGAGACGAAATGGGCTTCATTAGAGAGGCAGAAGGGGAAAAAAAAACAACTGCGTAACATAAATAAATTCTCATGATATGAATATATCTTCTATGTGATGATATTTACTTATAACGTGAGATCAGTGACTTTGTACGTTATTTGATCCTTTATAACGTGAGATCAGTGACTTTGTACATTATTTGATCCTTTATAACGTGAGATCAGTGACTTTGTACGTTATTTGATCCTTTGATAAGGATAGTCGTTGCTCTGATGTGTTCATACGATACGTGCATCCGACCGAAGTCGCATGATCAGTGAGGAATGACTAGATGTGATGAGGACCCCGCAGCAGAGGAGGATGAGATTGTCGCAAAATCCTTCTAAGGGGAAACGTTTGTCCAGGTATGCTCGTGTTTTACTGCAGCAATCTACAAGTGGCTTGTATCATCAGGAGACGAGCTCTTCCTTCTCTTCCCCGAGCTTCGCCTTTTACACATTCGATACCTTGTTGCTGAGGCTATTTGCTTCAAGGGTTTCCCTCCGCCCTGTACATCTAAGGTGACACCACCACCTGGCTTCCCAGGGCTTATGTCTGTGTCGTGAAGGATGCTGTATGCTGTCACGTGGTTCATCTCGTGGTTCACGAAAGAACCAGTTTGAGGTTCCTCTTGTGACCGAAGACTCGAAGTATTATCTTTTAAGTCTGATACTGTCTGTTTGGATGCTTGCTCATCTGCTTGTAACAGACGCCGTCCTGTGTCTTAAGAAGTGCGACAGTTTCACTCCGTATCTACAGGTGAATCATGTTTCACTGCTCCATCACTTTGATCCATCTCTGTTTACGTTAAGTTTCACTGATCCACCATATTCCAAAGTACCATCACTGTCTGAAAGTACATATTTCACTGCTCCTTCACTGTCTACAAGTACATGATGTTTCACTGATACATCACTGTCTGCATGTGCATCATGTTTCACTGATATATCACTCTCTACATCATGTTTCACTACTCCGTTACTGTCAATGAATACATAATTTTTTTTTGTTCCCTTACTGTTTACATCATGTTTCACTTCCCCATCACTGTCTACATCGTGTTTCACTGATCCATCACTGTCAGCAAGTCCGCAATGTTTCACTGTTCCATTCGAATCTACAAGTACATCATGTTTCACTTATCCAGCCCCCTACAAGTACATCATGTTTCAGTGTTCCATCACTGTCTACAAGTACATCATGTTTCACTTATCCAGCCCCCTACAAGTACATCATGTTTCACTGTTCCATCACTGTCTACAAGTACATCATGTTTCACTTATCCAGCCCCCTACAAGTACATCATGTTTCACTGTTCCATCACTGTCTACAAGTACATCATGTTTTACTGCTGTCTCACCGTCCAGAAGTACATCATGTTTCACAGCTTCATCATTGTCTGCATCATATTTCACTCCTCCATCAATTTCTATAAGTACATCAATTCTGCTGCTCCATCACAGTCTACAAGAACATAGTTTCACTGCTATATCGCTGTCTACAAGTACATCATGTTTCACTGCTCCATCGTTGTCATTGTGTACAGCCGTCTCTGCTTGCAACCGGGACAGGTAGTGTTGTCAATCCTCTCTTTGCGTGCGGTGTGAACCCTGGGTGTATCGACTCGCTGCTTCGAAGCTTTCATTAATGACCTGATGTGGGGGGGAGCGGGAGACGGCTAGGGCAGGCGTGTGAGGGTGGGATGGGGTGTGTGACACGGTAACAAAGTGAGGAAGGAAGAGCTGTAAGAGAGGAGTGCGCTCAGATATGTGACACCGACGTGCAACGCAACACTTGAGAAGCAAATATAGAATTAAATACGACTACGCAAAAATGGTGGGAGTGATTAATTGGTAATCAGGACGTGATTGGCAGTTAGCGCTAGAGGTCAGAATTGCCTGTGATCCTTGTTAGCTCCCAGCAGTAGCTAGAGCATGGAAATGGTTGCCACTGTACGTTAGGAAACATGGTTCATACGAGCTCATCTGATTACAAATTAGTATCGCGAAAGGTAATTCCAGAAACTTGGAAAAATGGGTATGACTGACAAAATATCAGATGGACAGTTTTGAAAATGGGCTTCGTGCCATTTCCCCATTATTTGTCATTCATATTGTCAGTAGGTCGAGAATGACGGCGTTAGGTATGTTTGTAAAGTTTTATCGTAGCTCATCTGCAAGGTGAAGCAACATAAAGAGTTTCTTGTAACCTTATAAAGCTAATCCCGAGCTCGGTATCTGTATGAATCAGTCATGACGACCCCGAGCCAATATGTGACCCATCCACTGGTGACTACCACCACAGTACCTCACATCCACCACACCCACGCCACACCACATGAAAAAGCCTACCTCATTTTTCCTGAGACGTCTTACATTTAGCTTCTTACTTATCGACACTCCACTGCACGTTCAACAGTTTTTGAGTAATGAATTTAACATCCATGAGAAATGTACAGCCACTTATGACCGTTCGTCCATAAACGGTGAAGCCGTCATACATACTGTAGGATTTTTAACATAAGATAGGAAATTTTTGTTCTCTGGTGCTCTATACGATTGTATATTGAATAAGTAGCCTTTTATGTACACGATAATTACATTTTATAGTGAGTCTTCAATAGGGACAGACTGTAGAAGGAAGTTTGTTGAAAGCAATCCATGTGTTGCATCTTAACGATTGAGCCACAGTGCAGAGAACTGGGGTGGTGTGTAGGGTAGCGAATGGGAAGAAACTGGTGAAATGCTGTTAAACCATGACCTCCTGCACGATGTTGTCATATCCTGTTTCACTTTCCTCTGCCTCGTGCCACGTTTTCTTCCCTCCACCTTCACTTCTCCACCAGCCCCTCCCATAGTGATTCCGCCTCTGGCAGTTCAATCATTATCAAGCAATGGGTATTATCATTCGTCATTGGTCTTTGATGAAAGCTACTTACATTAATGGATTTTTGTCATTTCCCACGGAAGGGTCAAGGGAACCGGTGACACAGTCAATGTAGTATTAACGGTGTCAAAGGACGAATGCCGTAGTCTTGCGGCCTGAGCTCAGAGAACGCCTCTGTTTACCCACGTTTGGCTTCGAACTCACGAGTTGGTAGTCTCGGGTTCACATACCGCGGACAGGAGGAGCGACGTCGCAGTAGCTTGTCACTTAGTTTATCGATATAGAAGTTAATACCACATACAACATCTGTTGTGGAAATTAGTAACAGCCTGGACATGATGAGCAAAGCTCCGGACGGTTGAAGCTTCGAAGTAGCGAGTCGATACTTCCTGGTCACATCTCACGAAAAGTGAGGATTGACAACGCCCACTTGTCCTGGTTGAATGTGGAGACGGCTGCACATCAGTTTCACTGTTCTATCACTGTTTATAGGTACATCATGTTTAACTGCCTCATAACTGTCTACAAGTACATGATATATCACTGCTTCATCACTGTCTACAATTACATAACGTTTCACTATTCCATCACTTTCTACATAATGTTTCACTTGACCATCACTGTCTACAATTACATAACGTTTCACTGTTCCGTCACTTTCTATGTCATGTTTCCATCGCTGTACACAGAGTTCCACTGCTCCATCGCTGTCTACAAGTACTTGTTTCACCGCTCCATCACTGTCTCACGACCTTCTGAAGTATTCACACATAACGTTACACCTTATTGTGTTTGAGGTCCCAAAAGAAGTCTTTAGGTATAGTCTACGTTAAGACTCCTACAGGAATCCACATTCCGTCAGACAGACACCTAGCGATGCCCTTAATCCGGGAAAATTTTCTCCTACGTGAAGCTTTGGCTGGTTGTGTCTTATCTTGGGTGGTTAATTTCACTTGTAGAAAGTCTTTACATTGAGTAGTTCTTCCCTTGATTCATTCCAGCTTCGACTTGACCTTCGTCCAAGGTTCGTCTCGCACTGAATCTGCCATACCCATGACATCTCTCGCCCCCTGAGTGGGTCTTCATTGAATCTGCCCTTACCCATGACATCTCTTTCCCCCTGAGTGGGTCTTCTGGCGGCGCATGCGGTTTGGGTGATGCGTCGAGTTCGGGAGTCTGTGAATTCTAACAGGAATGCCGAAACCGTTTCCTTATGCCACCTGTGTTTTATGAATCGAACTTGACCTTAGAAGACATAGGCTGTTGAGATTTCCTGTGACCACAACGTTTTCAGCGGTGTCACTGTAAATGAGAGGTGAATCAAATTTCCTGAGGTTGTGAGAGATTTATTCGTAGTGTTGGCTGTGTTGTTGTTTTCGTTTTCCCCAGTGGCAGCATGAGTAATTCTATCGACACGTTTGTTCAGCAGAGTGAAGTGGGGTGGGAAAACAAGGCCCTCAAATCGGCAATCTATTTCTCGTCACGGCAGACATGCCAGCGAAAATGTTGCGCTCGAGTTGGGTTAAACAATGCGGCGTCGGACAACGAATGCTCTCTCTCCACACAGGATTGAAAATGTAACACAGTGTAGTGGCAGGACGTAGAAAAAAATGGGGAAAAAGAAAAAGCGGCCTTTGTCGGCTTTGAGTGAAAGAGAAAGCAATGAATGGATGAGACCGTGGCACAGAAGGGACGCCCTTCCCGCTACAACATAGAGGTCCACAGAACACAGAAAAGACACACAGTCTAGACTTTGATCTTACAAATCCATTTCAGATCTTGTATTTGATGTGAGAATTAGTTTCGTGGTTATACTTCAACTCTGTTATTTTGTTACTGTGCCTAATGTCTTCTACGGGAGGAAGGGGGTTTAAATACAGTGGGCTTATTCTACTAGTGCCACGAATTCCACTGTGTTAGAAACTTTGAAATGCCCCTTGAACTAAACAGTATTCAGCCTAACTAAAACACACGTCCTTCAAGAATAAAACCGCTCGTCTTTGTGTTCTTGTGCGATGACAAGTTAGACAATAATGCCACAGTCATTAGATCTAATACCAGTCTTTTATAAGATACGTGAGTTAACCATGAGAAGGTCCCTGTATGATTCATATCGTAATCACAACACTCGCTTTAGGCCATGAAACTATGGCATGACTTCGATATCTCATATTCTGTTATGCCTCGCGAGCTATTTTATTGGCCGTTCGCTCCAGCGTGAGGGTAACCATTTGTGATATACACCAGTAATGATTTGCATTCCACCATTGTATAGATTAAGCTTATCGGTTATCCTGTGCGGTGTGCGAGATCTGTGGCAGTAGGACACGGGTGAAACGAAAGCTATCTACCAATCTCTTATCCTTCCCCTTTTGCATGGCGCGGGGTCAAATGCATACATCCACCATTTTTAGGGGACTTATTATTGTATATCTAGGTTGCCCCGCACGAGCTCAGCAGTCTTGTATAAAAGGAGAGGAATATACAGTGCCCTGAGCTGGACTCGCTACACTGCTGCTCTGAACTGAGACGAGAATCAACAAAGATCTGGCGGGATTTGTTCAAGCTAAAGCTTCAAGAGTTACAATATCAGTAACGTTATATATTGATGGGTTACATAAGCTTCTGAAGAGATCTATTACGATAAAAAAAGATGCCCCCCCCTGTCGATAGATAGGTGGTATTCAAATTACTGAATTACCAAACTACCTCGATAAATCAAGTTGTTTCAACAGGAGGATAAGAACATTCTCAGCAGTCCTCCTCAGTGCTTGGTGTGGTCTAGTCACATAGGGTAAAAGGCAGGTGTCATGATAAATGTTGTGGATGCATTCTGAGCAGATGCTGAGAGGTGCCGCGTATCCTTCATCTAATGTGAGTGGAGGCAACTCCCTGTACAATGTTATTCCTCCTGCATTGCCTTGTCAGGTAGTCGGTATGGATACTGAATGCTGCTGATGTTCTCCAACTTGACTTCTCGCTCTTGTCAACTGTGATTGTGGAATCATTCGGTTTCACATTCTTAAAGAGATCAGAAATGGATGAATGTGTATGGGTGCAGAAATGTTTTGGAAAAAGTAAACGTATATGCATGTCAGTGCCACACACGGAGAATTAGAACACACACACACACACACACAGCTCGCTGACCATGATACACGTACGTGCTCCCTCGAGTTAGAATTCTGGGCGAGGTAGTCGGCCCACAGCCAATCCCACCTGATTGTCCTCTCTTTGGAGCTGGTTCATAAATGGGTACCTGGCATAGGGTAATGTTTGTGGGTGTACACACATAGAGAGGTATGGACATGATAAATACACACAAGATTTAAGAGGGTTAGGGGGGGGGGGCGATACGAGTGTAAACCTTCCTCCCTCAAACTCAAAAATAGTAGTAATTACACACACACACACACACACACACACACACACACACACACACATACACAAGGTATACAGTGAGCCGGACAGAAAACGGGGATTGAAGAAAGGGTAGACTGCTGAGACGAAGACGATGTTGAAATATAAGGTTTTGAAGAATATGTGGCTTTCATGAAAGATCAGTGTCGGGAACAAGGTAATAGTTGAAAATGAGTAAATACGTAAATAGTGTCACTTGGAATAATGTTGTTGATTGTGATTTGTGGATAAGATCATTTTCGTACTTGTGTGTGGATATCTGATATTCGCCCACAAGGTTATGCTGGTAATCAGAAAGAGATGTTTACTTGTGAAGAAACAAGAAAGGAGAGACGCTTGTCATGGAAAACGTACATAATAGACCCGTGGGTACACTTCCGTATGAAAGATGTGTATATTATCTTAAGCTACTAATGTGAAGGTTCGAAAGAAGGGGAAAGGAGTGAATGAGGGAAAGCTACACAATAATATGAAGGATGATATATCATTCTTGTACTTTTTAGAAGGACGTGATGAGGGTGTACTGAAGCAGTCTGGTGAACACAAGGGTCTGTTGAGGATAATGATGTCGTGCAAATGGTCTCCTACTTGGGCCTTAAGAATGTAGTGATCCTAACTCTGTGGTGAGGATTAGGGTGCAGTGAAGATGGAGATGTACTGAGGGTGATGATAATGCCGTGAAGATTAGTGTAATCAGAAGCGGTATGGAGCGTAAGAGTGTAGTGAAGACGAGGGTGTAGCGAGAATGTAGTTTTATGGAGAGGATTCCTTCCCCACCACACACACACACACACACACACACACGTGCAGCAACGTTGCCCCAGCAAAGGTATCAAGATCTCCGGAGAAGTACGGCGAAAAGGTAATTGAATCCTCTTTGAAAAACTAAGTTCGTTTAACATCGTCAAGGTCAGCGCTGGCATTTGTCGATTTCGCAGGTGTGTTTACGCCGATGCGGCCGCCAAGTTTTTTTTCTCCCGTCGTCGTCTGGAGACCGTCACGTCGTGTGACCTCTGCTCGGCCGCCGCCGACGCTCTCGTAAACCCTCTTACGTAACAGTTCCAGAGCTACCCACGTCGGGCTCTTGAGCGCAAGGGACATGTGCCTCTATAAGGTGGATGTACAAGGCTGTAAGTCGTGTGCTCTCGCGCCCTCCAGGTCGCTCCACGCCCATCCTTTGAAAGGATTTATGGTGTGGGAGGGACGGAGGAGGAGGAGGAGGAGGTGGGTGTGGGAGGGACGGAGGAGGAGGAGGAGGAGGTGGGTGTGTGTGGTGATGGGGTTAGACACAACGGATGCGGTCCGATGGTATTTCCCACTACCCTTACCAGCCAACCCGTTTCGCCGCCGGCTGTGTTGGCCAAGACTAGTTTTCGTGGGATAGGTCAGGGTAGAGGGTGAACGATGGCTTGTGGGAACAAGACAGCGTTCGTTGTGGGACGCTCTCTGCCCATTCTGTGAAGCGGGACGTTCCTGGACCGTGAAATAGATGGCGACGGAACTAAGTGCGCATGCGCGCGGGTTGCGCCCTCCGGGTGCTGCTAGGTTTGGTTAACGTGCGTTGCAGTACGTCAGGCCACGTAGGTTTACCTTAGCTTCCTGGCGTAACCTCCTGGGCGAACCACGCTGAATGTCTCTGACACGTAACGTGGCGCCGCTTGCTACTCTATTTATCGCAAAGGTCGCAGATTTCGCTCGACACCTGGCGGTCATGGCGCACCAAAGGTCGGGGAATTTGGTCACTGGTAACAGCTGAGTCGTGTGCCGTGTCTGGGTTGGGTTTAATGTGTTCATCCAGACGAGGAAGTCAAGACCTGACCTTCCCGCAAGAAGGCTCAGGAGGGCGACCATCGCCTGCCTCTCGAGGGCAGGAGCAACGCGTGTGGGAAGCATGAGAGAAGATGATAACACGATCGCAGATGGGAAGATTGAGAACATGGAGGGATACTTGGATAATGATCCGGGAACGATAGATAGACTGACAACCGGGATAGATAGACTGATAACCGGGATAGATAGACTGATAACCATGAGACAAACTCGCTGTGATTAAGATACGAAGAACGAAACCAAGAGTGACGACGTGGAAGAAGGAGAGTAAATCTTGCGGTGGATGGCATGTCATGTACGTAGGGCTGCGCTCCAGTTGGGATTAAGGTGGAGAGAAAAAAAATTTTTTTTTATAAATTATCAGTTGATCATTAATGACTGAGGAGGACAAAAAAAAAAAAAAAGGTAAATCCTTGTGTACTGGGTTGGGCGCTACGGACGTCGGTGGGCGCCACGGACGCCACGCCCTGGCTAAGAATAGATGAGGGACGTTGTGCTCTCGACCACACTGTACGTTTTTCTTTTCTCTCCGAACGTAAAGTGGTGATTCACTTCTTTAGTGAGTTCTTTCACGCAATTTTGAGTGTCCTGCACATTTCTTTAGTGTATATGACGACGTAACTTTAAGGTCAAATGAGTTATATAGATGTAAGTTGACTTATGAACTTAGCCATGTATCGTCTGATGATTCTGATACTTTCTATTGTCACTCCAGCATCGTAGTATATTATTAAAGGGGATTATGTATGATGAACAATGTGCACTGAAGCTTATTGTTATGATCCGAATAGATCATCTCCAAAAGCCGTCACCTTTGAGCCCTTTGCTCGAACCATCTGCTCCTTAAGTGACACTCTGATAAGAAAAAATATATGGCACAAATGTAGGTGATCTTTATATTTGTGTATTTTTCCCCCTTCCACATTCCAACTGTTTCTTTGATTATTTAATTTCATTTTTTTTCTTCTCTTTTGCGTGGCTGTGATCCTTTTTATATATCGACAGTGCATGCACACCGTTTGTGGAAATACGAGTAGAAACTGCGTTTCTTGACTGCTGAATTAAATTTGGTTACTTCCATTCTGCTCCGTTGCAAAGATCCAAAGG
This sequence comes from Panulirus ornatus, assembly GCF_036320965.1. NCBI lineage: Eukaryota > Metazoa > Arthropoda > Malacostraca > Decapoda > Palinuridae > Panulirus > Panulirus ornatus. Next base: position 59,820,672 of record NC_092227.1, on the reverse strand, counting down.
TTATCTATGGAAAGGAGAGAGAGAGGAACACCACGATTAAAGAGATGAAAGTTTGATAAAAGAGTGGAAGTTGAACCCCGTCCCACGAAAGAGGATGACCTCTGCTCTCAGCACGACCGGAGGCATCTCAACCGGAGAAGTGGTGCTGGGTCTTGGGTGAGTCAGAACGAAAATTGTGCAAGAAAGAAATAACCCGCTTAGTTCTCCCAAAGTGTCAAAGTTGGCATTATCCTTCGCTGAACAGTGTTTCCTTTCTCCGTCTTCCACTTCCCCTCCTACCCACTATATACTGCTGTCCCTCTCACCGCTGGTACTCATTTCCCGTTCTTCCTCTTATCAAACTTCTCCAGACACTCTTAACTTTTGTGCTCAGACTGTGGTATTTAGTACTCCTGTGTATGATGCTCAGGATCTTGTTTAGCTCAAAATAATTTCAATGTTAACGTCATTTCCTTCTTAGGTCGTTTTTTTTCTAGCATTCCCTCACTATCTGTGCTTTCAGACTTGTAAGTGGGAGTCCATACATGATATTTCTTACATCAAGATTTTTGTTCATGAAACCAATACTCTATACTGTTCGCGTATTAGTGCCTCTATGTGTAGGGTGTTCCATGACATACAGGTAGAGGGCATTCGCTTGAATATAGTCTATGGCCTTACACCTCCATGTCTCATTTCACCCCCATGTGGGGCTTAGGATACACAGTCGATCATCCTTCTGTTAAAAGTATTCGTTCATAAGGACGTTTCTACCACACTGTGAAGCTAGTCTTGCGGCCTCCCGACCTATTTCAATTATACCTCCATTGTTTGGCGCTTGATTCTTGCTTAAGGTGGTCGAAGCTTTTTGGGGAAGATTGTAAGCTCACAGTGCTCAATCAGGCAAAGTTGGTCAGTTGTGATTTTCCCTCAATACATACTGCAGAGAGGGATGGTCATACGCTCATTCGCTGGTGTCTTTTATGAAAAATTAGTTCATATTGGGAGGGCCTAGCCCGCTCCTCCCTTGAGCTCATTTTCTTTATGTTACTTCCACTTCTTTGGGGAGAGAGAGAGAGTGGATAGGGAATACTTCCCTCCTTTGGGGAGAAGATTACAGGCATCGCTTCTTCCTGAGAATATTTCTTTTCCCGATTCAGACCTTGAGCGTGAGACCTTTGTCCCTCAACAGTAACCTTCCTGGAATTACCTACATTAGTTGTAGTCAGGATCTCCCGTTCTTTGAATCTGCTGATCCCTGGGAACCGAAGGCGTCTTTCTCTTTATCTCTTCTTCCATTATTTTCCTTAAGTCCTTTGCTATCTCGATGATCTTGATATTATCTGGCCTTTCTTGGTTCGTCCACACTGACGATCAACACTTTATATATATATATATATATATATATATATATATATATATATATATTTTTTTTTTTTTTTTTTTTTTTTTATACTTTGTCGCTGTCTCCCGCGTTTGCGAGGTAGCGCAAGGAAACAGACGAAAGAAATGGCCCAACCCCCCCCCCCCATACACATGTACATACACACGTCCACACACGCAAATATACATACCTACACAGCTTTCCATGGTTTACCCCAGACGCTTCACATGCCTTGATTCAATCCACTGACAGCACGTCAAACCCTGTATACCACATCGCTCCAATTCACTCTATTCCTTGCCCTCCTTTCACCCTCCTGCATGTTCAGGCCCCGATCACACAAAATCTTTTTCACTCCATCTTTCCACCTCCAATTTGGTCTCCCTCTTCTCCTCGTTCCCTCCACCTCCGACACATATATCCTCTTGGTCAATCTTTCCTCACTCATTCTCTCCATGTGCCCAAACCATTTCAAAACACCCTCTTCTGCTCTCTCAACCACGCTCTTTTTATTTCCACACATATATATATATATATATATATATATATATATATATATATATATATATATATATATATATATATATATATATATATATTTATTATATAAAAAATAAATGAATAATATATATATATATATATATATATATATATATATATATATATATATATATATATATATATATATATATATATATATATATGTAGTATTTGATTTGTCAGTCTACATGCCTACGAAATATCTTGCACCCCATCTTATAACCTCAGAACTCTGTTCTGCTTTACTTCATCGTACTCATAATCAAGTCCAGATATCAAATTTCTCTTCCTCTTGATATCATAGATCCCTTTCCTTATAATGTTTGACCGAATCACCTCATCAGCCACCTCTTTGACCCTCTTTATCATCATCATCATCTGGGTCTTTAATCTTCCCTCTCACCTTCAGTGTTCGTCCCACAGTTTCATTCCTCTGCTGCCGAAGTCAGTTCGGAGTTTACGTACCATCATTGCCCTTATTATATTCACATTTTTCTCACTACCATCTCGTTGCTTTCCTACTACAGACATACCTGGCTGCTCTGTATCCTCCTTCATTTAATTCTGTTCACTCTTATGACTCAGCTGCCACACGAAGTCACTTTATACCTTTCCTGACAGCATCATGTCAGTACTTCCAAGTTTTGTTTGGTTTACTGTTTTATCATCTAGTTTGCTTTATAATATATACATTCTCTTTCTTTGCTTCCCTCGATCCTCTGGTGCTTCTTTTTTACCCCCTGTCTTCATAACTTCCTAGAGTCTGTCCATTATTTATGCTGATCCTGGAATAACATTCATCATTGACTTTGATAACGAGCTGTGTTGTAAGATATAACAAAAATGTACAACGGAAATTGAACGTCTGTAGCGTCAAACTAACATAGACAAACTGATGTACTTGGCTTACACAGTAACGGAAAGGCAAGACTCAATATCAATTCCGTCGAACATCACAAGGGAAATGATGAAAAAGACTTGTGTGTGATAACCTCTAGCGACACAAGCCAAGTCAACAGTGCACAGTGAAGAAGACGAATAGAATTCTTGGATTCGTAGATAGGGCTTTCGAGTATTAGGAAATAATCTCCATTCTCTACAGTCTGCTGTTGCGTGCGCCCCCGACCTTGAATTTTGTGCTCCGTTTTGGTCACCGCTTCCTTGGGAAGCGTACATTGTCGAGCTGCCGAGTTGATTCCCGGACTGAGAAACAAATCATGTGAGACGACAGAATGACTCATTTAGCCTAGAAAAGAAAAGATGAATAAGATGAAGTGATACAGGAATTTTAAATCATCAGGGCTTTAGTAATCTCCATCTAAGCTGATGCTTCAGCTAAGCTTTGCTTAATTTCACTCGCGGGACAGGATTTTATTTCGAGTGAGGCGAAGCGCTTTTTCTTCAAGAGGATTGTCAGCACATGGATTGATTTATCAGTTAGAGTAGTTAAAAGCAGCACGGTATTTACTCCTCCTTGTATAAAGTTTATTGGTTTTTCTTAACATATGATCTGGACGCTTTTCTGGTCCTGCTACACAAATCTCTGAGTTTCTGACCTCTTCCGTGACCAGAGACTGGCTGCACAAATCTCTGAGTTTCTGACCTCTTCCGTGACCAGAGACTGGAAGGGACTAAATGGTTTGTTACTGCTGTCATGAATTCCTTTGTATTATTATCGTTATTGTTGTTGCTGTTTTCGTCATTGTTATGATTATTTCGATTCACTTCAATTTTTCCTTTCAATTTGTTGTTTTCAAAGACTAGTGTGCTTTCATCAACGCAGACTGGAGCCTTTCGTAACCATTTACGAATTACGAAATGCAGCGAACCACTCAAAGTGAATGATCGTTAGCTCGTACATGCTTTCCAGTCTCTTGTCTCCAACTTTTACTTCGTGATTTAGGTTTCCCTTACCCAGCTCCTGACCTGTGCTGGGAGAATCCCAGACTCCGGAAAAGGAAGACGGGAGCCCACGTCTGTGTCATGGGTGGATAGGCATCTTCTCTCCCACATTTTTCAAGTGGCAGTTGCCGGCCGAGCTTAATCCGTCGTTGCCCGCTACGCTTTACCCTTGCCTACTTCCCCTGAGTGTTATGTTATGCTCCCACCACACAAAAATAGCACAATTCCTAAAGCTTTTTCCCGGTCAACACCGTAAATGTGACATCAAAATTTCGTTGTCAACTCCGTTCCAAATATTTATCCCTCGGTGCAGTGTGTGTGTGTGTGTGTGTGTGTGTGTGTGTGTGTGTGATTTTCTATTATAGTTGCCTGATATTACCATGAGGAAGGGAGTCGTACTCTCGTGGGGGCCCCATCCAATGAACATTTTCTAGTCATATAACTTTTTAAACTTCTGTTTGCTGCCGACAGTTGTTGTATCCCCTATTCGGCTTCCTCCATTCATCCACTACCCTTCTACGTTTTCCCTGTTAAGTTTCTTGGTGAATTTCCCGTTATGTCCTCTGGTTGTTTTATCCTTCCATCTTTCGAAGTATTGTCCAATGTCTCCGTCATTAGTCTAATTCAGAAACACACAGTTTATGATCGGGCCAACACTCACTCTCCTCTCTTCCTTGGTGGGCAGACTAAAGTCTTCTAGCCTTTCCTCGTAATTCATTTCTCTTAATTCTCGTACCATCCTTGTTGCTCTCCTCTGCACCCTCCTTGTTCCTCTATTATCTACCTTAACCAGGAACCGTGCCATGTAACACACACACACACGAGAGCCACGTTTGTCAGCGTATATAATAATGTTTGAAACTTATAATTCATCCATCGTACAGACTTTCATTTTCTTTTCTGCTCCACTAACAAAGTAACGTTACGCTGTAGAACTATACATCACGTTATCGCAATGATAACTGGGGCATCGCAACATTACCTCGCCTCTGTTAATTACTGACGTGATTTAACGTCAGGGGTAAAAAAAAAAAGAAGAATTGTATGCTATACAAAGGTTTGAGGTTGTTGGAACGAACATCAGATGGAGTGAAGTTGTTTAGCAAGACGGTAACAAAAGACGGCCTGAAAAACAGGTTAGTAAATAACACAAGTGATTACCACGACTAACTTGGCGTTCTGTAAGGCAGGATTGTGGTGTTGGTAAACATGCCGACAAGGCTGGCACATGGTTCGGCTCCTTCTTCCCATCACATTTGCATATAACCGATCCTGGATAGCTGCGGAGCAAGTTCTCCTGTAAAGGTTTGCTGTAGGATAAGGGGACGCGGCGTTACTGTGTGTGTGTGAGAGAGAGAGAGAGAGAGAGAGAGAGAGAGAGAGAGAGAGAGAGAGAGAGAGAGAGAGAGAGAGAGATGTTAGGATTGACAAACTTTAGTAGTAAGTGTGTACGAAAAATGATTACATCCTGCACAGTTATTAGTGGCTGTGGCACTTTTTCCCTTCTGTATCAGACACTAAGGAAAGACGGCGAGGGCTTTAGAAGGTAAGGGAAACCTGAGAGATAGCACGGGCATGAGTGACGTAAACAATCTCTGAGCCAACTTAGGTCAGGATCTAAGTTAAAGATGAATCCTCAGAAACGGCTCAGATAAGCTCGGGAGATGCGAGTTCCACGTTGAAACTGAGTGATGTTTAACCGAACCATCAGGGTGAGGAAACGCGAGTTTGAACGATACCTGACAATCTTACATGGGACGATGCAGGTCGGGAGTTATATAGAAATCAGATACATCTCTGCTGCTGGTGATGGTGTGTAGTTGGTGCACAAGTGCTGGTATGCTATTCTTCATTCACCTCTACACGCGGGAGACGGCGATTAGTATGATATATATATATATATATATATATATATATATATATATATATATATATATATATATATATTATCCCTGGGGAAAGAAAAAAAGAATACTTCCCACGTATTCCCTGCGTGTCGTAGAAGGCGACTAAAAGGCGAGGAAGCGAGAGGTTGGAAATCCTCCCCTCCCGTTTTTAATTTTCCAAAAGAAGGAACAGAGACGGGGGGCCAAGTGAGATATTCCCTCTAAAGGCTCAGTCCTCTGTTCTTAACGCTACCTCGCTAACGCGGGAAATAGCGAATATGTATTAAGGGATATATATATATATATATATATATATATATATATATATATATATATATATATATATATATATTATATATATATCGCACTACGTTTTGTCCTGTTTCTCGGTACTTTATGATGGAATCACTGTTTTAGGAGAATAACCAAGTATTTATTTTTTACGAATGATATTAATACAAATAGTTGTGCAATAAAAGCTTCTCCCACCATTAACCAAATCACAGGTTACCACACAGCTTTAGTGCTACTGAAATACTCCCGAAACAAGAGATGGAAGTTCCCAAGCTGAAAAGAAAAGAAAATAGTGCCAAATCAGAAAAAATGATATCCCGTTTTCTCTCTAGACCTCCAGCGTACCATTTTCTCTCGTGGTCCCCCCCCCTCATGATAGTATATCATACCTTCCCTCCCCCGCGGCACATAGCCCACACCACGTGAGTGGCAGTATATCGCTACGTGGAGGCGAAGAAGCCGTTTCCGGCATTTTGCCGGTGTGAACGACTCCTGTTCATGATACTTACAACATGTTGTTGCTGCCTCTAAGTTGTGGATGTGGCTCGTAAAGATTATTTATCGGCGTATTACTATCTTGCCCCTATAATTTGCCTCTCCCATCCCACCTCCCTTCCCCTCCCCTTTATGGCAAATTGCACTTGGCAGGAAGATCATCGGTGATTACGTAAAGAACAAGATGCCTGTAATCGTTTCATTGCATAAAAAACGCAGTTCCCGAGTCTCATATTATCGTAATCATCTCAGAATTACTTTTTTTCCCCCCCTCCTGTAATTACAACGAGACTGTTATCGCGATTACATTTATGTGTAACATGGAATCGTGAACGTGTTTATGTCAGAGGTGGAGCAGTGTCATGTCGAAGATTTTCGTGACTCGACTGTTCATGTTGGGGCAGTGAGCCTACATTACAGTGGCTGTCACGTACCCTCCCTCACTCACATGCCCCGCTTGCTGCATCCTTTGTGCCTCACACACACGCGGGTCACTGTCAATGAAGTCCACAAAACACACGTTCTCTCCAGCCTGCACACACATGACGCTCCTCGACGCGTAACTAACTCAACT